>NC_140174.1:91305733-91443233 GCF_963971535.1 Notolepis coatsorum | reverse complement strand
ACCGTCATCAGTGTCGGCGCCATGTGGGGGCACTGTGCCCCTCCAAACGTCATGGGCAATTGTTATAAAAAAATAAAATAATTAAACATTTAATTTTTTTTATTATAGTAAAAGTCAGATGTTTTCCTTTATAAATAGGCTATTTAGCGTATTATTAAATGAAATTAAACAAAAAAGGTCTTAAAAGAAGTGTATGTTTGAGGGCATGCTGATTGGTGTGTGTGTTTGAATTTGTTTCAATTTGTTATTGCGTTATTGGTCACGTTGAGTTGATGGGTAGGGTAGTCAGAGCGTGACTGCGTGACTTGAGTGAGCGTGAAAAGTACAATAGAGTCAGTGGGTAAAATATAACACTTGGAGACGGACATAAAATGGATATACGAAAATGGTTGCATGCCATGCATGGTGGGGCAGGGGGGGCACCTAAGGCTTCTTCACGGCCTCCTTCCTGGTGACGGTCCTCCAACATCTAACGTTGAAGAGCTTTCGGTAAGGCGCCATGAAGACGAAGTCTGCCAAGAAGCGCCCGGTGCTGCGCTGCAGGTGCATCTGTTACAGCAGAAGCTAACGTGGTCTATAATCATAATATGTCATAATAATAATAATGGATAATATAATGGATCGCCTATTGAGGCAGAGTTTGAAGTTGAAAAAGACCTCACGCGAAAGTGGGACACCGTCCTGAGGAGATTCAGTGCCACGACTCGCCGCCTCCAACTCTTCTAATGGGTAAGTCATACGACTCATACTGTTTAATTTAAGCCGCCTTGCCCCTTGTTATTATTAATAATACTTTCACTTGTTAATGAATTTAAGCCCAGCCTCTGGCTATTTCATTCTGTTTAATTTGTGTGTGTGTGCGCGAGAGGCGAGTGTGTTTGTGACGTGAGAGAGAGAGAGAGACTGTCTTATCTCTTATGTGCACTCATGTTTTGAAATGTGTGTTGGTTTGCGGGAAATTCGTTTTCTGAAGCCTATATTTTATTTATGTATGCCCCCCCCCGCTGTTACAATATGGCCCCCCGTTAAGTTGGTTCTGACGCCGACTCTGACCGTCATACATTATCAGGAAATGAATCAATGCTATGCACGTTTAGGAGCCGTCTGCCAATGAAGATGCTATTTCAACAAATGCATTCACAAAATGGATTACCATCCAAACGTTATTGAAGACTCCTGTGATCAGTAAGTAGATACTACTACTTTTACTAACCAGTTTTTTACTGCAGCAATATGTGCATATGTGCATATGTTCTACGTTATATGTGTAAATGTGCCTAAAGTCAAGACTCAACAGTACTGAACCGGAAACATTATTCATATGATTAAAAATGATGGTTCGAAGGTCCATTCGAAAAACCCTGCCGAAGTTCTAATCCTAAAAACAGGCTTCGGGGACAGCTCTACTATGTATGATGACTAGACCTGCTGGAATACCAGAAACCACACCACGTCCTCTACGCCTCTCATCCCAGAAGGCCAAATGGAGGAGGCTAGATGCGGGCTGAGCGTCAAAGTGAATTAGAAGTGTCAGGTGGCGGCTTACTTCAGCTCCACTGAGTCACTCTGAGTCCTTTCAGGTCCTCTGAATAGCACTAATGAAGTGCCTATGTTGAGACGTCTATGCTGACTCTCGAGGGCCGATTGGCAACCAAAACAACCTTCTTATAGCATGCAAGGAAAACAACAACAGTGAAGGGCAAAACAGGACAAGGCTCACATCACAACAGAATGGGTAAATTGCTGACGGCAATGAAAGAACTCCTTTTCACAGTTCTATCCACAGTCAAATCAAATCAAATCAAATCAAATTTTGGCCTGACAACACACGTTAATGTCCCCATGGGCCAGACACGTCTTCTTCTTTAACACTTTAAGTGCCGAAAATGTGTTTAGGTGTCCTTCCCCGCCATGCTCAAGTTGCAGAGGACGCCGTAACTCGTCTTTAATACCAATATTTCAAAAATCTGTGATCGGAATCATATTTTCCATCCGCAGCCTTCACACACAGTTCTGAGCTCCTCTCCATCCTCTAGCGGTTCAAGAGCGCCATCTGGTGGCCGATCGGCAGAAGCGCCAAACAGGAAGTTATGTGGATGAAGTGCTGATCGTCCATATTACTTCCGGGCACTCTCTATAGGTCCCGGGACTCGATCTCGACACAATACATAGCGATCCGTTGCCAATAACTCGATAAACAACATGATTTGGACGTATATACTATTATACAACCTGGAAATAGATCGCATATTTCTACATCCCATAATAGGAATATTTCAGTTCCACGCTCATCGTCCAACGGCGCGAGGAAGATACGGTAAGATTCAGCGTTATTTTTGAACGTGTTCGGTATAAACTGCTCTGATGATCATATCACCCACACTAGATGAATGATATAACGCTGCCCACGGAATTATAAACGATCCCCCGCCCATCCGGTCATCATCAGATGATACGTAGAAACGTCTAGAAGTACGTCCAATTGAAATTTTTGATCTCGCACAGATTCCTACCAAACTGTATTTCATCATCAATATAATGCATTTGGGGCTATAAATCACGTTCTGGAGAAAGCTGCAGAAAGAGATGAAAACATACTTATACTTTAGACCATATTTTACTATGAATATGTGAATGAAGTTTAACGTTGCTACACAATGAACAATACATATAGGACCTTGAATGGGCCCTAATAATGGCAATCTAGCAATAGAATTTAAAAAGTTATAGCCCTGCAAAGAAGGGGAACTTCTCCATAGACAAATAGAGATGGCAACGGATGGTATATCATGAATTTAGCCTTAGGCAATCAAAGTGTTAAACAAGTCAAGAAGAAACATCACAATAAGTCAAGAACAAAACAAAAACACCATCAAGTCCAACATTTTTTAAATAAATTAAATAAATGAATGAATGCAATTATGCACCACTCCCAGACATACCCCACATGAAGGTAAGGAAAAACTCACTAAAACCTAGCAATAGGAAAAAATGCACCACAGGCAATGTGGAGGAAAGAAACCTTAGAAGGGCCGTTCAAGGGGGGATTTCCCTTCCACAGTCTTATTTCTGTAGCACAAGAGAAGGAGGTAATTTGTCTTTTTCTTCCTTTTTATTTTTTTTAAATGTTTTTACTATAGTACTGCTAACTGGCCCTGATAAGCATAAGATACACAGAAGGGGTCCTTAGACCAGCAAAAGCAATTGCTCCCATATCTCGGAAAATAACTTCCCCTTGGCACTAAAACACCCATTCAGCTTGGCGTCCAGCTATTCTGCCCTCATTAGTATCAACATATAAGGGGACAACTCTCGCCGCGACCCTGTGACCCCGGGACTAATCTGTCATCACAGCGCCGCGGCGGCAATGGGAAGCGGAGATGTCTGTCCGTCCGTCTGCACGCAGGACCGACCGGGGGCCGCACCACGCCCCGTGAGAGGATGTGTAGCCTGAGAGAAAGGGGCTGGCGAGGCTGGCGGGATCTTTAACTCCAATGTTAAATCAGTCCTCCTGTATGGCTCGGAGACCTGGAAGACAACTGTAGGGGCTGAAGCAGAAAGTACAGTCCTTCATAAATTCCTGCCTCCGCCGCATTCTAAGAGTGAGATGGCCAAATGTCATTACAGATCTGGACCTGTGGGAGCGCACAAAACAACTACCCCCGCCAGAAGAAATAAAGAAGAGAAAGTGGATGTGGATAGGCCATACCCTGAGAAAGGAAGACACAAACATCACCCGGCAAGCCCTACGATGGAACCCACCCGGAAAGAGGAAATGCAGCAGGCCCCGAAACACCTGGCGCCGTTCTTGGGAAGGGGAAATGAAAGAGGCTGGACTGGGATGGCACAACATCGTCCGGGAGGCCAAAAAGCGTGCAAAATGGAAAGAAATTGTCAGTGGCCTATGCTCCGCAGGGAGTGCAAAGGCTTAAGTAAGTCAAGAGGCTGGCGGACTGTGGTTCGGGAGGTAGAGCAGTCATCTGGTAATCCGGAGGTTCCCGGTTCGATTCCCGCTCCTCCCGGGCAGCGCGCCAAAGTGTCCTTGAGCAAGACACCTTACTGCTCCCGATGAGCAGGTTGGCACCTTGCATGGTCGCCTCCGCCGTTGGTGTGTGAATGTGTGAGTGAACGGGTAGAAATGTGAGGAACAAAATTGTAAAGCACTTTAGATAAAAGCTTCTATGAGTCATTCCACCAATCCAGTCCGATTTGGATTACATTTTTTTTACCAAGAGGTATTACTTTTCTGAACACCCCTCAAGATGAATGACATATTTAACTTCCCGAAAAATATATTTTCCCATCTCAGGCATGAAATCTCTATTATATTTGGTCATTATTGTATGATATGGACACCATTATTCTTCAACCCTGTTACGGACACTCTGGAAGCTCTCTGAATAAGATTAAAACATGTATTTGTGCTAAAGTCAACATTTCTATAATAATTAGATGTCCTTCACACCATTTCTATAATTGCTCGTCTAAAAATTACCTAAATTTGCCTTTTTTTGACAGCGGCCGCAAGCTTTTTCATCAGACATGTGATTTGACCTCAGATTTTGAACTAAAATCGATATTCTTATGTTTGCTCTAAACGTTTCAGACAAAATTATTCAAAAGTTTAATTTGTTTTTCATAAACTTAAAGAATTGATTAACACTTTGAGTGCCGGGACACGTCTTCTCACGTCTTTGCTGGCCATGCTAAAGTTGCCGGGGGACGCTGTACAGCGTCCTTATATCAATATTTCAAAAATCTGCGATCGGATTCATAATGTCCCTCCGCTGGCCTGAGATCCACCAGCAGGACCCACTGAGCTCTCTGGCGGTTCAGGAGCGCCATCTGGTGGCCGATCGGCGCAACCGCTTAACAGGAAGCGCAGTAGAGGTTTTGCTGGTCGGCCATATTACTTCCAGGCACTCGGTATAGGTTCCGGCACTCTAGCTCGTCACACTACATAGCGATCGATTGCCAATAACTCGATAAACAACATGATTTGGACGTATATACCATTATACAAGCTGGAGATGGACCGGGTAATAATATATCCCATAATGATAAAATTTCTACTCGACGATGATCGCCCAACGGCGCGCGGAGACTGGGGTGAGTTTCAGCGTGTAACGTTACCGTCTTCGATAATAACTGATATTATCAACATTTGACCCACATTATACAACGGCATGCAAATTTCTCGATTCTGATTGGCCATTCACACGTCTTTATTGGCAACAATCCACGGTCCTGGGCTCAGGACCCGCCCACAACCAAATCACATAACCCTCCCCGGCTCACTCCGGGAGAAAACAGGATCGCGGACAACAAATGGTTATGTTGAAAGCACCATAACGACTAAATATGAAGCGATTCTGTCAAGGGGAATGTGTTAGTATTTTAAACAATGTTGGATGATGTAATTGATGGGTCTTGAGTCAATCTAGAACAAAAGAAAAATCGCGGTTTGATTGATAGATTAATTGATTGATTAAAATGTCTACTTCCTTCCCACTGACTGCAGCGTTCATCTCACACTGTCCGACGCTGGCGCCCACAAACACACACACACACATACACACACACACACACACACACACACACACACATACACACACACACGCACACACACACTGTGACACACACACACACACACACACACGCACACACACACACACTCCTGTCTGCAACAGCGGGGGAGTCAGACTGAGAGAGAAGCAGCGCTGTTTTAAGTGAGCATGGTCTATTGAATTGATTGATTGGTTGATTGCTAATTTTATTACTGTACCCCTGGTTTCCAACTGGTTAAGTTTAGGCTAAAAGAAATAAATAAAAAAATAGGGTGAAGAAAACGTTTTTTTCCTATAGGGCAAAGAAAACGTTTTAATTTGTTTTACCTACTTTATATTCTGCATCTGGTAATAAAATTTTCAATCAATCATTCCAATAATACACAGTTGGATGTGTTAGTTGGTTGGATGCACTTCAAGCTGCTTCCACATGAGGCAACTTCTCTCAATCATTCCAATAATACACAGTTGGATGTGTTAGTTTGGTTGGATGCACTTCAAGCTGCTTCCACATGGAGTTGTGGGAACTACTTTTTCTGGCGGATGGTTTTTTCAATAAATCTTCGATTAATGTGTGTTTATTGTATAGAAATAAGGTTGGATGAATCTGGCAGTTGTATAAAAGCTTTACACCACGTGCAGTCGTGATTTGTGACCAATAAACCATGCCTAGGGGGGTCTAACGACCCTCGGCTGCGCCTCGGGCCTAACAACCACCCCTAGGCATGGTTTATTGGTCACAAACCACTCCTGCGTGTGATGTAATGCTTAATTAGATGATTGGTATAACCCATCCGGTCAACATCAGATGACGTGTAGTAACTTCTAGAAGTACGTCTAGTTGGAATTTTTTATATCGCGCTGATTGCCATCAAACTGTATTTCATCATCAATATAATGCATTTGGGGCTATATATCACGTTCTGGAGAAAGCTGCAGAAAGAGATGAAAACATACTTATACATTAGACCATACTTTGCTATGAATATGTGAATGAAAAAGTTTAACGTTGCTACACAATGAACAATACATATAGGACTTTGAATGGGCCCTAATAATGGCAATGTAGCAATAGAATTTAAAAAGTTATAGCCCTGCAAAGAAGGGGACTTTCTCCATAGACAAATAGCGCTGGCAATCTATGGTATATCATTAATTTAACCTTAGGCAACCAAAGTGTTAATAAACATGTAGCTGTAACAGGGTTGAGTCTAGGGTAACGTGTGAGCACACACACACACAGCAACATACACATTACAATTAATATGTATGTGGCATAAGCATGTTGAAAAAGCTCAATAATTAATTTAACTATTATTGTATAACTTCAAAATCAGTGTTAAAATCACAACCCGTTACAATCTCATAACCCTGTTACATTCAAACGTTACATTCAAACGTAACAGGGTTGAGTGTAACGGGGTTGTGATTTTTTGCACAAAATGGTTGCTACTCCACATGTGGTGAATACCAGGAGAGCACATGGCATGCATGATATTAAGAAAGCATCTAAAGTAACGGTGTTGAGTAATTATGCTTGACTACCATAATATTACATGATAAATGACTGAAAACATAGTACAATGAGGTAGCTACTTGCCTGTTCCTGGTGTTGTGTTTTCCAAAAGACTTCAAAGTTGTCACTTCCTGTTTCACATGCTTCTATGGATTGAACCATTATTTTTGTGGGGGGGGAGATTGCTCAGTGTAACGGGGTTGAGGGTTACTGAGGGACAGACTGAATAATGTTATTTTAATGAATAATTATTCATTTATTTTGAAATAAATCATTACCAGCATTAACAGCACAGATGGATGTGTATGTTCATGGAAAAAAGTATGGACTTTTTACAAATTTTCTTGGTCATATCCCAAATAAATTTTCATGAAATGCCACGAGGGACATGTCAAAATACATGGTGTCAACTGAAATAACAACATAATGCATAATAAAAAAAATTACATTCATGCAATGTTTTTACACTTTATTAAAGAGGACATTGCAACTGAAATAAATAGCATTTCAAAGCACATTTTGGTAACTGATTAGATAAAATACACTTAAAAACATCAGAGGGACTCAAATCGGACCGGATTGGTGGAATGACTCCAATATAAATGCAGTCAATTTTTTTTTTTTTTTTGATCAAATTTTTATTATTATTCACATGAAACAAGACAACACATTAACCACAATCACAATACATAGAACTTCACAAGAAAATAACAAAAACAATAATAATAATACAGACTAACAATTATACAGACAAAGAGAAAAGAAAACAGAGTTCAACCTTCTAAATTTTTATTCCAAGGGGTACTATCTAATAAATGGTCTTTCCCAGTGTTCAGCCCCGATTCCCGGCCGTGTGACCCTATATTAATAAAACGTACATCTCCAATCCACCACAAGGACCATTTTTTGAGAACACGACCCGAAAACAGAGCAATGAACCTTCATGAAAAAAAACAAAAACCTGTAGAGGTGTTCCATAGACTCACAGAGACCGTGTAAAAGTGGCCAAACAGTGAAGAAATAGTTAAATAGCTGCCCCCCCATAATATCCCCAGCTAATGCAGTCCATTCTCTATTTACACACTGTCCCGCGGTGCCCTCGTACATAAAACAGGCATCTCTTGATGTAGCTTGTATCCAGTGTTGCGGATAATCGCATACAGGTAGGATTACAACGGCCGCTCCGTGTACAAGCGTTATCTGTCTCGTTTACAGACGTTAAATCGTGGAACATGTATCCGATTGCTTCGGTTGTAATTTACACAAAACAGTAGATCTGCCGCTCGCAGCAACATTATCTGCGCGTCAGATTCCCATCTTTGATTTGATCCAATATTCCACGTTTGAGTGGTTGATAAATACACACTGTAAGCACGTGGAGGAAATAACGCCACCTGACTGCATTGACATTAGGCAGCTGCTGATAAGGTATAGTGGGTAATTACAGGAGTAATCAAAGTCTCAGTGACACGTAATTCCATTACGGCTCCGCTACCGTTGCTGTCATGGACTGTAATGAACAGCGGGTAACCCGAGTCACGAGTCCCACCTCGCCACTTTGTGTCTGACCCCCTGCTGACAGCATCTGCGTCAAGCCCGCCGGATCGGTCGAGGTGAATGAACGTTACTTACTTCGTGTAGTTTGTTTTGAATTAGAGAGCATGTGGATATCAAATCAAATTTCAAATCAAATTTATTTGTAAGGCCCGACAACACACGTTAATGTCCCCATGGGCCGGACACGTCTTCTTTAACACTTTGATTGCCTAAAGCTAAATTCATGATATACCATATAGGCGAGTCAATATATGGTTTAACCCCAAAAAAATTTATACAAAAGGTTTTTCAATGGATTCTGGTAGTATTGGGGGCGTGCTAAATAACATACTAAAAGTCTACCAAAATCGACCCCTCCGAAAGCCGTCATTTCCAAGATGGCGTCCCAGATGGCGCCGGGGCGATTAAAATGGCTATATCTCAAATTAAGAAAATGGTGCAAAGGATTTCTCAACTGATTCTGGTACCTCTGGGCATGCTCACTAACATACTAAAAATCTAGGAAAATACACCTTCCAGAAAGGCTTCATTTTCAAGATGGCGTCCAAAATTGCAGCTGGCCAAGCTTAAAATGGCTATATATATGTCAATATAAAAATTATATAAATGATTTTGTCATTTGATTCTGGTACCCCAAGTACCCCTAGACATACTTAGGAACATACTAAAGTTTTAGGGAAATACACCTTCCGAAGAGGCTTAATTTTCAAAATGGTGTCCAAAATGACGACTGGGAGCTTAGAATGCCTGTATCTCAAATGGGAAAACATTTCTAAAGGATTTATAAACTGATTCTGGCACCTCTATACATTAATAACGAGCAAAATATCTAGCTAAATATATCTGCTAGGAATGCATCATTTGCATCATCAAAATGGCTGCCTGTAGCTTATTTTGGCTAAAATTAAAATGGGTTATTATATTCAACCTAGAAAGCTGGCTTTGGTGTTGAACACAAAATAAATGACCCACTTATTGTGGTCTTTAGGCCTACTCATCATCATCTTCAGGATCCTCTGGGAGAAACTTGTTATGTGGATTGTCACATTCATGAAGTTGACATGGTCCACAGACAGTAGTACAAGGTAGTCCATATTTTCTGCATGAGCAGCGAAGTGTCTTGCAGGCAGTGGTACAGTTACAATGAATGACCTTCAAGAGACTGTCTGGAGCAGCATTCATTGTTGACATGAGTGGGACAAATCTATTGTCCTGCAGGTTCCAGCCCCAGTCTAGAGCATCTATACCATCATCTGTTCCCATCCAGACCATGACCTGGTAGTATGCTCTACGACAGTGGAATTTGGTAGCAGATTCAGTTGGTGGTAGACGTTCAGGCGTTACCGTTGATGAAGCTGAGACAACCTTCTTGCTGAAAATGTTATATCTCATTTTTGCAAGCGAATCTGTGCACTTTCCACCAAAAAAGACAGCCATTGCTTGGCACCCAAGGTCATCGATCACATCTGTTGTCTGGTTTGGTACAGTGAATGCATTGGCACAAGCCTGAAGGACAGGATCCCCTTTTACAAGTTTTTGGAATGCTGTCTGTTTGCCAACTCCAAAGATCCGGGAAGTTGTGTCACAGCCAGTCACAGCATGGATGAACAGCAACTGAGAACACACATCCTGTCCGAGTACTTCTTTCAAATGGTTTATGGCGTACACTTTAAAACTGCCATCAGCTTTCGACTTGTCTGATCTGAAATAAAGGCCCTTGCTATCTCTCTGTGCATAGTAAAGAAGTAAGACGAGGAGATCAGTATCTTCTCCAATCAGCGTCGTGGTGTGAAGAAGAGATGATCCCACTGCGGCCCTTACTATGTCTACATCAGCATCTCCAAGTGAATTGACCACAGTGCAATCCCATTCTTTCAGTTCATCACTTATCATGTGGATCAGTTTCTGTTTATTCAGATCTCTTGACAGGAACGCCTCCTTCTTACCTGAGAACTCTGTCTCAGCAGTGAAGTTGACAATGGGATGAATATTGTTTCCTCTTCTTTGATGTGTGTTGTCTTTAATGGATGGCCCATCCTCATAGCCATCAAACACAATGGTTGTAGCTGAGCCATAATGTTGGATGGTGAAGTCTGCATATGACCTTTTTACCATAGCTTTGTCCGTGCTTCCATTGTATTCGGTGAAGGAGTGAACCACCATCAAGAACATAATGCTCCGTTTCTGGTACAGAATCTAGGATTGCATCACTTGCATGATCACAGATCTCGTGCGCTAGTTGTGGTTTATCAGCTTTGCGGAAGACGTTTCCGGCTTCAAAGAGGGCAGGAGGGAAAGGACTGAGTTCGTAACGCATAACCTCCTCCAATGACAGCTCTCCAGTTTGGGAGACAATAAGGAAACGTTGAAAAAGAAGTGCAGAATCAATGATTCGATCAGGAGCAACCTTGATAGATGATTTTTGTCCAAGGGTTATGGCTTTATCCCTTCTACTAAATGAAAATGTGAATGCCGGCTGTCCGATCATTTTGTGCATGATGTTGCGTCCAACAGAGTTATAATCATGCACGTTCACTCCATCCTCAGCGACAACACCTGTAACAACATTCCTTAAAGAAGAGTCTGGAGAGAAAGGTGAACATATAGCAAGTTTTGAAGTGATCTTCTCCAGGTCAGCAGCATCCCTTTTCATCCTTGCCTCTGTTGAATCCTTGTGCTGTTCTGATGTTGTGTATGTCTGGTTTGAGAACTCCTGCATTGCGGTGTTATACTCTGATGTTATGCCCTTTGACATTGTCCAAAGGGATCTCTGATTGTCGGTCATTCCACTTCCATGTGTCATCCCTCCTGTAGTCTTCAATGACCTCATCAATGTTGTTTCGATTACAAGATCTGAGCTGAGGCCTGCCCATGATTGGCTGCTACGACGGATAACATGAAAACCCTTTTCAAATTGTCTGAAGACATCTGGGTGGTTGATGTGAAGCTGACTCATCTCTTGGACATAAAAGTGTGCCAATTTCAAGTAATTGTAATGCCCAGCAGCGAATATCGGCATGCATTCAGAAACAGCGCGTAGGTGCAAAAGCCAGGAACCTGTGCGATCTGCTGTTATCAGTGACCTAGCAACTTCCAACATGTGTTGGTAATTTAGCCACAACTGACTAGTTTTGGATCTAGCACACAGTTCCATCTTCCTTTTTCCCAGCTCTTCATTTATTGTAATGAGGGTCTCTGATGTGAACACTGTTTCCAATGGCATTTCACCCTTAACTATTGAGGTATACATTGCTTCAGACTGTTCAACCATTGCTGCAAATTCATGACTATCATCTACCATTTCTGATATTATCATGCGGTTAAGACATTTGTCAACCAGAAGATGGCCACGGAATGCTCTCTGAACTGATTTGCCTGTCATCATATGGGCTACTGAGTTCTCCCCATAGACTACCCCTAGAATGTCCTTAAGTCCTGTACCGTCCATCAGTGTACCAATTGCTCCTAGCAAATTCATAAATGTGTGAAATCTTCCTAGGAGCAGGACAAAGGACTTGAGGTGACTGCACTGTGGTGAATCTAAGATTATCTCTGCTGCTTTCCAATATAGGGGTTGGTCAAATGTAACTACTGGGGCAAGGTGGTGTTTGGATGCCAGACCACAAATGAACTCCAGTGTTGACAGAATGCATGTTTTGTCTCCGGAGTACATGTCTATCATTGGTAAGTATCTCACTGAAGACTGCCCTGGATGTTCATCTCCCTTATGAATAATGTGCATCATCCCCTGCCAACCAGGTGCAGGCTGTTTGAAATTGAATGATAACTCCCAAAGCAGATCCACCATCTTGTTACATTCTGCGAGTCTTGGAAGTTCTTTCTTTATAACAACTATAATGGTCAAAAAGAAGGCTTCAACTATGCTAGCTTGAGAGCTGGAGAGTGCAAACACCTTTTTTAGTAAGCTATTTGTATTTGTATAGTCATTTTAAGCTCCTGGGCACCAGTTTGGACGCCATCTTGAAAATGATGCCTTTCCGGAAGGTGTATTTTCCTAGATTTTTAGTATGTTCACAAGCATGTCTAGAGGTACCAGAATCAAGTGAAAAATCATAGTTATATATTTTTTTCTATTGAGATATATAGCCATTTTAAGCTTGGTCTGCCGCCATTTTGGACGCCATCTTGAAAATTAAGCCTTTCTGGAAGGTGTATTTTCCTAGATTTTTAGTATGTTAGTGAACATGCCCAGAGGTACCAGAATCAGTTGAGAAATCCTTTGAACCATATTCTCAATTTGAGATATAGCCATTTTAATATCTCCACCGCCATCTGGGACGCCATCTTGGAAATGGCGGCTTTCGGGGGGGTCGATTTTGATCGACTTTTAGTATGTTATTTAGCACGCCCAATCCTATCGGAATCCATCGAAAAACCTTTTGTATCAATTTTTTTTGGGTTAAGTGCTTTTTTTTCATAGATTGACTCGCCTAATAGGTTGCCAGCTCTATTTGTCTATGGATAAGTACCCCTTCTTTGCAGGGCTATAACTTTTTAAATTCTATTGCTAAATTGCCATTATTATGGCCCATTCAAAGTCCTATATGTATTGTTCATTGTGTAGCAACGTTAAACTTTTTCATTCACATATTCATAGTAAAATATGGTCTAATGTATAAGTATGTTTTCATCTCTTTCTGCAGCTTTCTCCAGAACGTGATCTATAGCCCCAAATGCATTATATTGATGATGAAATACAGTTTGATGGCAATCGGCGCGATATAAAACATTTCAATTGGACGTACTTCTAGAAGTTTCTACGTATCATCTGATGCTGACCGGATGGGCGGGGGATCGTTTATAATTCCGTGGGCAGCGTTATATCATTCATCTAGTGTGGGTCATATGTTCATCAGAGCAGTTTATATCGAACACGTTCAAAAATAACGCTGAATCTTACCGTATCTTCCTCGCGCCGTTGGACGATCAGCGTGGTGTAGACCGTTTTCGATTATGGGATGTTTATCCAGATGAACCATTTTCAGGTTGTATAATACGATATACGTCCAAATAACGTTGTTTATTGAGTTAGGGCGAGCGATTGATCATCCAGTGTGTTGAGATGGAGTCCGGCTACCGATCGCGAGTGCCTGGAGCACATAGGATGAGCACTTCCTGTTTGGCGAGCCCCTCCCTCTTGGCCGATCTGCCGATCGGCCACCAGATGGCGCTCTCGAACCGTTAAACAGTTGATGGGAGCTCACCAGTACATCTCAGGGCTCCGGAAAGAAAATATGATTTCGATCACAGATTTTTGAAATATTGATATCAAAGACGAGTTACGGCGTCTTCGGCAACTTGAGCATGGCGGGGAAGGACGCCTAAAAACGTCTTCCGGCAGCCAAAGTGTTAAACAAGTCAAGAAGAAACATAACAATAAGTCAAGAACAAAACAAGAACACCATAAGGTCCAACAAATTTTAAATAAATGCAAAATAAATGAATGAATGCAAACACTCCCAGCCATACCCCACGCGAAGGTAAGGAAAAACTTATTAAATCTAACAATAGAAAAAAATGCACCACAGGCAATGTGGAGGAGAGAAACCTTAGAAGGGCCATTCAAGGGGGGATCTCCCTTCTTAGATGTCGGTGATAGTAGTGTTGCAGACGGACAGTTGGTAAGCATGCACTCATGTGTGTAGTGAAACACAGATGAGTGCATGCAATAGCAACTGAACATTTTGAAAAATTAAAGATAGAGCTGATAGCGATAGCAACTGAACATTTTGAAAGATTAAAGATAGAGCTGATAGCGGATATATTTGAGGCACAGGGGCGGTGCAAAGAGGGTCGCGTCATTCCCATCTTAATCACAGGACGTTCAACACTCCGGTCATCGCTCCGAGACAGCCGGAGACAGGGAGATAGGGGGCGGCGCAGAGAGGGTCGCAACCTCCCCGTCATCATCGCGGGCCGTCCAGCACTCCGGTCATCACTACGAGACAGCCATAGACAGGGAGACAGGAGGGCACGCAGAGAGGGTCCTGGGTGCTGACGTAATTACATGGTGAAAATAAAACTCGATATGGATAACGCCTACAAACCTTTCTCGGGTGTTATACATTTCCGTTTCCGTCATTTAGTGGACGCTTTTATCCAAAGCGACTTACAGATTGTGAACAAGTCAGCAGGAGGGGTACAGTACCTCTCTGGCAACTATGGGTCAGTGACTCAGTGGCATTGTTCGTCAAATAGTATCGAGCTTGAGTGTTACACTCTGAGTGCATAGTAGTATAGACATATTAGCATGATAGGTAGCAGTATTTATAAGTATACACCATATTTTATCTTTATTTTTAAAAATTTGCATTACCTCTTCTACTTCATTTTGCATAAATTTTTTGTATTGTATATTTTGTATAGTGGTTTGGTCTTTACTCTTTTACTTACTGTATGAAGCACAATCTTAGAACCAAGCATTTCACTATAATGCACCTTATAATATGTGACAAAAACTTGAACTTGAACTATAGTAGCAATATAGTAGCAATATACAGTAGTATAGTAGCATATGTAGCCTGTATAAAGTATGAAAAAGCACCATTAAGTATTCATGATTATGAGGACAAATTATTGTTTAAGAATGCACCGGAAAGCCGTTTGACAAAAAGTCCGTGTTAGGATCAGACGCAGTTGAGCAGAGACCACTGCTTCTTAACCCTTTCATTACCACAAGACAAAGGGTTAACCCTTTCACAACCACACTACAGAAGGTTAACCCTTTCACTGCCACACTACTACGTGTGCTAGTGAAAGGTTAACCTTCTGTAGTGTGGTAGTGAAAGGGTTAACACCAGTCTCAGTGAAAACACAGTGCCGTAATGGCCGATGATGGATAGTGTGGCGTGTCTCTCCAGGCTTGTTGTTTTCTTTTTTTTCTTTTTTTCCCCACATAATGAGGATTGGCTTCCTCTGTGTGGCATGATGTCCTGTTTGCATTTTTGGGCTGTTTGCACGCCGACACGCTGAGCCTCCATGCGAAGGCAAGGCTGAGCGGCTGTTCTATTTTAGAAGCCAGGGGAACAGGTCTGAGCTCGCCGGGCCAGCCTACATATACCATTAGCAATGTGAGCAATGTTCCAAAGCAGGAGGGAAGCGGGCCGGGCGGCGATGCTATCGCAGGCCGCACTCTCGTGTTTCTTTTCACGCTACCTCTCAACCCTCCTCGCCTTGTCTCTCAGCCAGGCGCCTAAAAACACACTACATGTACCTATACCCTCCCCCCCCCCCGCTTGCGCCTATCTCTACCTCCACCCTTCCTGGCGGACTCTATCTACATTGTGTCCTCCTCTCTCCCCCTTCTGTCTCCCCCAGCATTAACCGGACAGGCCGGATTCTTCAGGTACCTGCGGGTAAACAGGCCGCGTCGAGCGAGTGAGCGAGTGGTGCCACGGGGTGTGCCGTCGTTTCTTTCTATCCTGTTCTAATCTTAGTCTGACTGGTATGGAGAAGGAGGTGAGGCTGTCAGGGGACTCGCGTGCAGCAGAAGTATTTGGGAACAAAGGAAGGCAGATGCCTCGTGCCCTTCTGGCCCCCGCTCCTCTCCCCTGTTATCTGCAACCCCCTGGGATTACCAGCGGAGCACTCGGAGAGACCGCCGCCAGGCTTTCCCAGGCAGCAGCAGAGAACCTGCCACTGTTTTTCTGGAATAAACAACAAATATATACTGTACGCATATACTACGGTATACTGTGCAGAGATGTTGCATGTTGCTCAATGTGGACTCACTGTAACATTAATTCATCCATTCTACATTCACTGCACACAACACCCTCATGTACACACTCACTTTAAACATTCACCTTAAACATTCATTCACTTTAGACACTTTAAACACCTTTTTCAAACATTCAACCATATTTTATCTATTTATTCTTACAAATTTGCACATTTTCTACATAATTTTTGTTTTGTATATTGTATATTTTGTATAGTGTTTGGTCTTTACTTTTGATTTACCATATGAAGCACAGTCTTAGGGGGGTCATACAGAACCAAGCATTTCACAATAATGTACATTATATGTGACAAATAAAACAAAACTTGAACTAAATGAGAGATTATTCAGTATTACTGTAGATGACATAATCGGATCCTCTACTTTTACCTATTTTCTTTTGATATCTTTCCAGTACCTCAGATCAGTATGGTTAGGCCTCATTCCAATATGTACAGCTTGGCACAAAGGCCACAAAAAACTAGGAACTCCACAGACATAATCAGAATCAGACAACATATTGGAAATAGTGAGAATGGAAAACAAAAAGTACATTATGGTATAAGAAACATTTGTCTATCAGATGCTCCATCCTATAGAGCTAATACTTCAACAAATGCTGCTAAAATACTTTGGAGGATCTAAAGAGATTTAGAGTCTGACACATATATTATTAGGTCTATAAAACATCAGCACACACTGGGACCTGAGTGTGTTCTCAGCATATTCAGTAATAATGGGCTTTGCAGTAGGCCTACAATGTGGGACAGTGATAGGCCATGGGTAAGAGCAATTACAGTTAAATAAGTACTGGCCATAAATGGCCATGTATGGACTGCAAATTATGTGAGGGCAAAGGAAATAAATATAGTGTTGGACGAGAGGCTGAGAACAACCAGGCCAGAAACCTATCTCTCATTTGACCAAAACGTGTCTTTTATTTTGACAACCCCCCAGCGCTACCGTAACCGTTATCCTCTCCTGCGCTCTTATACTGTAGGAACGCACGTCCAATTAGCTCAGTTCACAGTCTGTGGTTAGAGCAGACTAGATTAGATTAAAATGTATTGTCATTATACAGCACAAGTACAGTACAACGAAAAGAAGTTTGGCATCCAACTAGAGTGAAATGTAACACTAAAGTGCGATAGTAATATACAGTGTACATGTGATTAAACTGGGTATAAATATATAAATTAGTACTACTGAGTAATAGTGCTAATCAGATGTATGTACAGAGTTGTAGTAGTATTAATATGTACAGATTTCAGAATGGGTACAATACAGTACGGCTCAATACACACAATTGTTAAGGGGATGCAGACCAGAGAAAGACTTTCGTCTTGTTTACATCAGGGTCCCCCATTTTCAATTCATCATGACATTTATGACATACACGACATACAGATATACAGATATATACAGATATATATGGATATATATCATGACATTTATGACATGACATAGTATTGTTAACTGACTACAAGAGGAGTTGTCATACGTTACGACATGTTTACGACAGTTACAGTAAGTGGGAGTGGCGCGAGAGGTAGTCATTGTGGGGATTGATGAACCACACCAGGTAGTAATAAAGCGTCTTGTTAACCAACCAACTGTTCCGTTGTCCGTTAATATCCAAGATATTACATGGTGTCAGAAGTGGTCGAGGATGGCAAAGTTTCAACCACCAGAGAGTTTTTGTTTCGAGAAACCCGCCGAATGGTCAGACTGGAAGAAACGGTTTACACGGTACACGACAGCTACTAAGTTGGACAAAGAAGAAGGTCCAGTTCAAGTAAGCACGCTGGTGTATGCACTCGGGAAGGAAGCAGAGAATATTATCAGCTCTTTTACCTATGGGGAAGGGGAAAATGACTCGCAGTATGATGTTGTACTGGCGAAATTTTACGCATATTTCATCCCGAGACGCAACGTTATACATGAACAGGCATGTTTCAACCAGAGAGTGCAGCGCGCGGGAGAGCGCGCAGAGACATTCATCCGCGCACTATATGAGCTGTCGGAACATTGCAACTTCGGAACGGCTCGCGAGGAAAACATAAGAGACAGAATCGTGGTGGGAATTCTAGATAAGGATCTGTCTCAGAGGCTACAGCTGATCCCTAACCTCACTCTGGAGATGACTGTACAAGAGGCGCGTCAATCAGAGGAGGTAAAAGCTCAAGTTAACCAGCAGGGGAAGCGGGCTTACGCCGTGCAAGAAGTAGCACAACGGTGGCGGTGCGGCAAAATGCCACACAGTCAGCAAGTTTCTTTAATAGTTGTCATACAGAAGTACAGAATACTTTTATACAAAATGCTTCTTACTGTTACGCTCCAGAGACTGTGCTAGACAAGATAAGTATACAATAAAATAGTATAGCATGTAAAATAGAAGTAAAAATAGAAGTCACAGTGTTCTGTATAGACATATTTACAATGGTATAGACATATTTACAATGCAGGATGACTGCCCAGCAAGGAGGTCTAATTGCAATAATTGTGGGAAAAGTTGACACTGGGAAAGGGTGTGCAAAAGCAAGCAGGTGAGAGAAGTGACTGAGGGTGAGGGATCAGAAGATGGACAGTATTATTATCTGGGCTCAGTTAGCATGCCTCACAATGATAATGAATGGACAGTCACATTAGAGATTGGCAGCTCACCTGTAGAATTTAAAATAGATACTGGAGCCGATTGTTGTATCATAAGTGAAACTGTGTACAAAACACTGGAGCCAAAACGGGTCCTACAGAGGCCAAAGAAGGTGCTGAGTGGTCCAGGGGGTGGATTGAACTGTTTAGGGCAGTTTATAACTCAGACCAGCTACAAGGGGAAAACATACACATGCAGGCTCTATGTCATTAGAGGGCAGAGTGTGAATAACCTACTAAGCAGGCCAGTAGCTGTAGCTATGGGGTTAGTAAAGCGAGTGGGCGAGGTCAACACCAGTAAACAGGAGTTTGGCCTACTGAAAACACAGCCTGTGAAGATAGCTCTAAAGGACAATACCCAGCCCTATGCAGTATGCACAGCACGCCGGGTCCCCATACCGCTCCTGAGTGCAGTGAAAGAGGAGTTGGAGAGGATGGAAGCCAACGACATCATTGAAGCCGTGACTGACCCAACAGAGTGGTGCGCACCCATGGTGCCAGTCCAGAAAAAGTCTGGAAAAGCACGCATCTGTGTGGACTTAAAGAAGCTTAATAAGGCTGTCAAAAGGGAGAGATTCATCTTGCCGACATCAGAGGGGATGATAGCTCAGCTCAGCGGCTCCACAGTCTTCTCATCACTTGACGCAGCATCAGGGTTCTGGCAGATCCCACTGGACAAAGACAGCCAGAGGTTGAGCACCTTCATCACGCCGTACGGAAGTGACTGTTTTAAATGTCTTCCCTTTGGGATAAGCAGTGCACCTGTGCATTTCAGAGGAAGATGGTGGAGTGGCTGGAAGGGCTGGATGGCGTTGCCGTCTACATGGACGACATCATCATCCATGGCAGCAACACCAGCAAACATGATGTGCGGCTGCAGAAGGTTCTGGATCGGCTGGAGTCTGCAGGCCTGAAGCTGAACAATGAGAAGTGTGTGCTGAGAAAGGAGGAGCTGCACTTCCTGGGTCAGGTGATCAACAAAGATGGTGTACGACCCGACCCAGCCAAAGTGTCTGCAGTCAGCAAACTGGAACCACCAGAAAACGTGCAGGAACTAAAGAGAGCACTCGGCATGATCAATTACCTGGGGAAATATATTCCAGACCTCGCCACAGTGGGCCAGCCACTATATGCACTGTTAAAAGCAGACTCAGTGTGGATGTGGGGTCCGGCGCAACAAGCAGCCTTTGAGCGAGTTAAAGAGCTCCTCACAACGTCACCTACCCTGGTGTACTATGATGTTAACAGGAGCACAGTGGTCTCAGCAGACGCAAGCAGTTATGGGATAGGCGGTGTCCTGCTGCAGCTCCATGGCGAGGACTGGAGACCAGTAGCATACTGCTCAAGGCGACTGAGCGACGCTGAAACCAGGTACACTCAGATAGAGAAAGAGTGCCTGGCGAGCGTGTGGGAGTGTGAGAGGTTTCAGATGTCTCTACGGCCTGCCAGCATTCAAACTGATTACGGATCACAAACCCCTCATCCCACTGATGAACTCCAGGGATCTCGACAATGTGCCAGCGACTCCTCATGCGGTTGATGAGGTTCAACCCGGAGGCTGAGTATGCGCCGGGGAAAACTCTGGTGGTGGCAGACACACTGTCCAGGAGCCCACAGGCAGACAAGGGGCTCAGTAGAGACACAGACGTGGAGTGTTACGTAGCAGCTGTGATGAGCAGCATTCCAGCATCACCGCAAAAGATAGACAGCATCCGCGCGGAGACGGCGGCGGACGAGCAGCTCCAAGAAGTGATCAGGTACATACAAGAGGGGTGGCCTGAACACCTAGCACATATAAACACCTGTGTTAGGGAGTACTTTCCCATTAGGAACGAACTGTCTATGCACGATGGGGTAGTGACCAGAGGGAGTAGAATAGTGATACCAGGGAGATTGAGGTCGGATATACTAGAACGCATACATGAGGGCCATCAAGGTCTTAACAAGTGCAGAGACAGGGCCAACACTTCGTGTGGTGACCTGGCATAGCCACACAGATCACACACAAAGTCAAGAACTGCATGTACTGTCGTGAGCAGAGGAAAGCACAGAACAGGGAGCCTCTCCTGTCAACACCTCTCCCAGACAGGCCGTGGAAGAGAATTGGCATAGATTTATGTGAACATGAGAGAGAGAGTTAGCTAGTCATAGCTGACAACTACTCTAGATACCTGGAGATACTCCACATGCCTACCACGACTAGTGCACATGTGATCTTGAAGCTGAGAGCCACGTTTGCCCGGCACGGAATACCGGAGGAGGTTGTCAGTGACAACGGACCGCAGTTCAGCAGTGATGTCTTCAGAGGCTTTGCCTGTGACATGGACTTTAAGCACACAACCTCTAGTCCCCACAACCCACAAGGAAACGGTTATGCTGAACGTGCAGTCCAAACGGCCAAGGGGATTCTGAGACAAAAGGAACCCCTACTTGCTTTAATGGTTTACCGTTCTTCTCCACACAGCAGTACGGGTGTCAGTCCGGCAGAGCTCCTAATGGGCAGGAAAATCAGGACGACGCTGCCCAGTCTGGCCAAGAACCTGCAACCAAGGTGGCCGAACAAACATCACGTCAGAGCTCGAGATGCTGCGGAGAAGAGCAAACAGGCCTTCTACTATAACAAGCCCCATGGCGTGAGAGAGCTCACACCACTGCAGCGAGGAGACCATGTTCTCACCAGACTGGACAATCAAAAGACCTGGTCCACACCTGCAGTAGTGGCAGGTGAGAGCGTTACACAGAGGTCTTATCTCATCGAGACAGAGCAGGGTGCTCTGTACAGGCGTAACCGTCGACATCTCCAAGCGGTGCCCGTAGCGGGGCCTCCAGCGAATGACGACACAAATCCCAGGAATAACACACTTGACATTCAGATGAGCCCAAACCATGGCTCGCCTGGTCCAACAAGGAACACTGATGGACTGATCCAAACCAGGTCTGGTAGACCTGTTAAAGCTGTCCAGAGACTTGACCTGTGAGGGGAGAGTTCAATAATATTTTGTTTTTAAAGGGTGTTGATATTGTAAAAAAAAAGAAAAAAGGAAAAAAAAGGGAGATGTCATAGTTATTGATATGTGTTGATATTGTTAAAGAGAAGATATCAAAGTTATTGATATGTGTTGATATTGTTAAAGAACAATATCTAAGTTATTGATATGTGTTGATATTGTTCAAAGGAAAAAGGGAGATGTCATAGTATTGTTAACTGACTACAAGAGGAGTTGTCATACGTTACGACAAGTTTACGACAGTTACAGTAAGTGGGAGTGGCGCGAGAGGTAGTCATTGTGGGGATTGATGAACCACACCAGGTAGTAATAAAGCGTCTTGTTAACCAACCAACTGTTCCGTTGTCCGTTAATATCCAAGATATTACATACACGACATACAGATATACAGTATGTGATCTACAGTGATACAGGTTTAGTTTAGATTAGGTTATTAGGATCCCCAATTAGCTACAGCATTGCAGTAGCTATTCTTCATGGGGTACACAGGGGTACCCTTCCTGCTGACATGTTGTACAGAACAGAAGCGTCAGCTAAATTACTAAATGTAAATGTAAAAACACTATGGTAGTAAGTCATAGTGGCCAGCAAGCAGATGTAGTATCTACAGATATGTAAAAAGTATTATATGCAGGTGTGTACAGATAGACAGGTACAGTATGTGGTGAGAATAACACTGAAAGTAACAGTCCGTGCCAAATACAACATAACTCAACAGCTTGTGGTGAATTATGTCAGTGTTTCAAGTAACATAACCTAATTGTCTGTGTTTATATGTTGAGCTGCGGGCACCACAGAGCCTGGACTCTTTTAGAGCAGGTCAGAAAACATTCTTATTTCAAAAGGCCTTTGATTGCTAGCGATTTCTTGTGATAAAATGTTTTCTTGTGCTGTTGTTTGAAATGTTCTGTTTATACTATGTTTAACTATGTTTTATTTAATTAAAATGTTGTATTTTATTGTATTATTATTAAATTATTATTTAACTATGTTTTAACCCTGTAGCACTTTGGGATCCTAGTGAATGAAAAGTACAAATACAATTTATTATTATTATTATTATTATTATTATTATTATTATTATTATTATTATTATTATTATTATTATTATTATTATTATTATTATTATTATTATTATTATTATTATTATTATTATTATTATTATTATTATTATTATTATTATTATTATTATTATTATTATTATTATTATTATTATTATTATTATTATTATTATTATTATTATTATTATTATTATTATTATATACTGTTCTCTACATACGTCCCCCCAGGGGGGGGGGGTTAGCCCAACCATGAGCGGTTCCATAGAACTGGAGCAGGGGTCGGGGTTTCCGCTGAAGAACCCTTAGGGGGCCTTGGGGCGAGAGGGGGGAAAGTGGGCTTTGCGTTGATGAGGGGGAAAGGTCAGGGGACTGCGGGGGCTGAGCCGGTCCAACGGGACGACCCAGATCCAAATGGGCCGGCTTAAGGTGGCCCACAGTAAAGATGTGTTCCAGCTTACCGCCGATGTCCACCACAAAACTTTTTACCCTGGTCTCCAGGGCACGAAACGGGCCATCGTATGGAGGGAGACGTGGGGGTCTAAAAACTCTGATGTTGTCTAGGAGCGCGGCCCGCAGTTGGGTTGCAGACGGAAGTCCTTCTGGCGTTGGGGATGAAATCCACAGGGACTCGCAGCAGTTGGCCGTAAACCAGTGGCGAAAGTCAGTAGTTTGTGGTCAACGGACGCTATGAATGGTCAGGCCTCCAGCAGGGAATGGAAGTGTCAGACGGTAGAGGCAGAGGAGTTCTCAAAGGTGCTGTATTTATTTTGCGTTAGGGAGCTGCCGGCTGCCAGGCACTGTAGTCTGAAGTGTCTGTGATGATTTGAGCTTTGGGTAGTGAGGTGTGCCAACAAGGTCTGCGGACCAGTCAACATTGCGGTCGGTGGCATTACCCTTGAGGGCCATTCCTTTTTTTTTATCCGCTTTTTCTCCCCATTTTCAATTTTTCCCGTCCCAATTTCGTATGATCCAATTCTTCCCTCCCCTGTCTTGAACGTTGCTAGACTATGCCTCCCACAGGTCGGTCGTAGTGAGGACAGAAGCCTTGCATCATCTGTCCCCTCCGGTTCACGAGGAGGCAGCCTGTCGCATCTTTTCACCGCAGCAGCTTGAACTCTCAGTGGCAAGGAGTAACGCGTGGGAGGCTCACGCTGCCCCCGCTACTTCCTGCTTCCGCCGCACCGGCGTCACCAAACCGACCTGTAGGAGTCGCTGTCCACAACGTCCAATCCCCACCCACCGGCTTTCCCACCCTCTAACACTTGCCAATTGTGTTAGTATGAACAACCGGCCAGCCGGTAGCAACGCCGAGAGCTGGGCTCGAACCCAGCGTCTCCTGCGTTAGTTGGCGAGCGCCTTGCCCACTGTGCCAATCAGCCTCTCCCTTGAGGGCCATTCCTAAAAACTCCTGCAGGGCCATGAGTAGGTGAGGAAAGTTTGTTTCAGCGTCCACGTTGGACAGGAGAGGAACTGGAGAGGAACTGCCCTGTCCTTTTTGATGCGGTGTCAAAGGAAGTCCATGGTGCACTGGCACTTAGCTTGATCAGTCTGTGCTGGCTGAGCCGGTCGATTTGAGTCCAGAGGCGAGCAGAAAGTTGCATCATGGCCGAGCCACTGTTTCTTGATGTTCACTGACCATCCTAAATCACAGAGGAAATACGCGCCGAGGAGGGGGGTGGACACTTTCGCTTTTACAAAGTCCCAAGTGAAACGTTGCCCTCCAAAACACAGCTCCATGCTCGTCCCAAAAGTGCGGATGGGGCTGCCATTGGTGGCTTATTGTGTCTGGGATGAATAACAGCCTGCCTGCTGATGCTCACGGTAGCTACTGAGCGCCCGCCCTGGCATTTCCCGACAGTCTGGGGGGCGAATTCACAAAGGGATTGCGTGGCTTTTTCTGATGCTATACCGGCGCAAATAGCTCTGAAACACAATTTGCTATTCACAGAGGAGGCGCAACAGGTGAAATGTGGTGGTAACTGCGTTCCATCAGCATTGCGTCCGGTGCTATTTGCACGTATTTAAATGAGGTAATATGGGCGGAACATGTTCCCCTTTCTATGCAAATGAGCCTCGTCCAAAAACACCCCCAATTCACAACGACCGGCGCTAATTGCACCGCGCAGTTAAAGCGACGCTCCTAATGTCTTCAGAGATCTGGTGGTAACTAAGCGCATCTATAAAGGGGCATCATTGCCAGCGTCACTGCCAGCGTCACAGGTGATCATGGCAGCAGTAATTGTTGCCAGACGCAGGCATCGTAATGCCAGGCGTGCCTGTTAAAGAATATTTCGAAGGAGAATATCACTTTCTCAGCTCAAGCAATTCTAGATCTACTGGATGAAATCAAGGATTATATTGAGTCAGCCACCCAGAGATCCCATGCAATCATATTTATTATTTTAAATATAGTTATTTAACGTTGTCGGCTTTCCCAATGTTGTCGGCGCTATTCATTGATTTTTAAACGAGATTTAGATTTAGCATCATGCTGCAATTTTTATTTGTGTTATGCATTGCTCTTGCTGCTTGTTTTATTATGTCTTCATTATATAAAGCACGTTGAACTGCAATCCTTGTATGAAAGGTGCTATATAAATAAAGTTTATTATTATTATTATTATTATTGACTGCACTCACGTTCCAATTGTACCACCAAGCGAAGACGATTGTACCACCGCACTCATACTGTATGCTCCAGAATAAACTTTAAATGTATAACATTTTGTCGGGTCCATGAGGAGTAGACGCTGGAAACACGGCCAATGAAAAGTTTATTCTGGAGTATAATGCAGGTTCTATTATCTTAACTAAACATTAAATACAACTTTCTCACTCAAAATATTCGTAACATTTGAAAATATCTTCACTGGCACAGTGCTTAAATTCGGTATAAAGATTCAGCACTACTCAAAAAAAATATTTCTCATATCCCAGTCTGTGAGCACAGTTGGGATATCCAAACGTGGCAGTTTGGATTGCCAACGGAGGTGGAATAAAATTAAATGGGATATAAACTAAATTAAATATAGCACAATAGAATATAGGACAATTATAAGTAAAACTATTTATAGGAATAGGACATATGCAATGACGAAAGATAGTGACAAAAACAAAGGATGAAAAGTGTGATGAAAATACAAATTAAGCAAGCTCTATACATTACGAAGTAAACGAAATACAATACGAAATAAACGGAATACTAATGGTGAAAAATACTGCCTCATTTCGGGTTTATTTTTCCCCTTCCTGATATTTGCCAACAGCTCTGTCAGGTGCAGACTGCTCCAAGAGCAAACTGCGCTGGAGCAAATCAGGAGCAAATTGCACACCCATGGGCGTGTTTGCACTAGTATCTCATCCGCGCAATATCTTTAGTGAATAGCGTGCAAAGATGGAGCAGATACCATGCGCAAATCGTGCACATAGTTAAGGGTGCTATTAGCACCGCGCAATCCATTCTTTGTGAATTCGCCCCTGGATGTCTTTAAGATGTGTGTTTTCAGCTTTGTGTATTTGTATTCCTCAGGATGATTTTCTAGAATGCTCACCAATCGGGCTGCTGTAGATCTCCAGAGAGTGGAGACGATAGTAATACTCTGTGCTGTCCACAGGGATCTCTCTGAGTGTGAACTGTGCCTCCATCTAATCCTTCTTCAATATGAATTTCTGAAAATGGCCGACATTTCTGTTGCTGCCCATGTGCTCAAATGCACTGTTGTTGCAAAGTTCTGGCAAATATCACAATAGAAGCCTAGAGAAGCTTATAAGGTTAAGCTAACATTTGTTCTACTTGTACTGAGCCTTATAATTAGCATATAGTACCGTATTATCTAGTATTTATATCAGATGAAACAAACTCTAGAGATACCACCTATTTTTTGGCCTTTTTGTAGAACGCTAAAGGTTTATTCAACATAATAATAAAAACAATACATTTAATTTGTAGTGCACTTTACATTTGGAACCAAATCTCAAAGTGCTAAGATTTTCCATCAATACAACGTCAACACTGTCTGCTTGCTAATCCTAGCTAACCGGAACTGATTTGCCGACAGGAAAGCAACCAACAATATTGTCTGTGTGGAACCCTTATCCCCAACACATAGTTCCGCCCCACCTAGAATAATTGTCACCAGCCGACACTGGGTGTGGTATTAAAGGGTACGTTGAGAATCTTGGACCCCTAGTCCTGTTTCCCGGTTTCCCTTGATGTTGTCGATCGTTGGAGTTCTTTCTCAGCACAATCCAATGCTGTTCTTCCTACTGGATACCCACAGCTCTCGCTAATGCATGCAGGATGCTTTATTTTTTATTTTTTTTTATTGGTCTTTTTCCCCCTCCATTTTCCTCCGATTTTCTCCCATCCCAATGTTAGTCGTATGCCAATTCCCAGTCCCTTCCTGATCGCTGCGCACTTACCCCCCACAGTCAGATCATCTGGGAGAGTGGAGACTACCACGTGCTTCCTCCGACACACGTCCAGCCAATCACCGCTTCTTTTCACCTGGCAGCGCGGATTCTCATTGAGAGGGCGTAGCGTGTGGGAGGACCACACTATCCCCCTCACGTCCAATCCGCGCTTAGCAGGCGCCCCGACCGAACTGTAGGAGTCGCTGTTTACAACGACCCGGACCCACCCCGCCAGCTTCTCCCACCCTCTGATACAGCCAATTGTATCAGTGCAGACGGCCAGCCAAGCTGGTGACAACCCCGGAGCTGTGAGCTGGATTCGAACAGGCGAATCGAGCTCACAACTCCGGGGCTGGTGACGAACGCAATCTCCGCTCGGCCACCTAACCGCCTATGCAGGATGCTTTCTAAGTTGAGAAGGTATATTTTTTTCATGGATAGTAGTATACATTTCCGTCTTCATATTTAAAAGAAAATATATTTTTTTTAAAGGGGGAGGGCACTTGGGGCAAGAGGGCAGGGGCTCAAGCCCCCCTTCGGCCCTATCTGTGCACGCCACTGCCTGTACCAGAGGTCCCATCACTCCCGTCTTCCAGAACCTCCACTGGCTTCCCATTAGGCAACGCACCATCAAAGTGCTGCTCTTCACAACCTCTTACCTTTCTGACCTCCTCCTCCATCATAACCCCTCCTGTACTCTCAGGTCCAGTGATGCCAACATCCTAGCCAACCCCCCCAGGACCAAGCATCAAACCTGGGGTGACTTTCTCCATTGCTGCCCTCTGGAACACCCTCCACAAAAACATCCAAAATTCCACTTCACTCCCTGCCTTCAAAGCCTCACTCAAAACCCATCTGTTGAAGACCCATCTGTTCTTTCTCTCTCTGTTACATGGTTCTGTTCTTTGTAACTCTCATAGTATTCTATAGTATTTTTTTCTTCTAGCATTGATGCTTTTATAATTTGAATTATATTGTACTTTTGTTCTCATGAAAAGTATCTTTGAGTATCTTAAAAAGCACTATTATTATTATTATTATTATTATTATTATTATTATTATTATTATTATTATTATTATTATTATTATTATTATTATTATTATTATTATTATTATTATTATTATTATTATTATTATTATTATTATTATTATTATTATTATTATTATTATTATTATTATTATTATTATTATTATTATTATTATTATTATTATTATTATTATTATTATTATTATTATTATTATTATTTATTATTTATTATTATTATTATTATTATTATTATTATTATTATTATTATTATTATTATTATTATTATTATTATTATTATTATTATTATTATTATTATTATTATTATTATTATTATTATTATTATTATTATTATTATTATTATTATTATTATTATTATTATTATTATTATTATTGGTGGGCAGGACGTAGGGCTAGCGGTCCGAGAGCCTAAACCTGCCCTTTAAATGACCAGGTGTCATAATGTAATGTATAAAAAAGACCAGATGTATTATAATTCATATTTATTCATGATTAAAATAAGTTATAATTCATTGTTTAAATCATAATTCTCCATAATAATGTGTAGCATGTGTACTTCATCAGTCCACGATTGTCCCTGGGCGTAATATATTTATCATAACTTTTATAGTGTAAACAATTTCATTTCTAATCACATTGATGATAAATCATGGCAATGCATAGTGCATAACTCCTAATTGAGAATTTTGTTGCAGTTTTTATTTCACAATTAAACGTCTTTTGTATGTGTCACTGTATCTGAGTGAATGCAAGTGGAAGCAGATGTAAGTCAGTCCAAGCATACTCTTACTTTCAAAGTCTGTTTCCAACTAAATATTTGTGGTGTCTTCTGAAACATTCCTCTTAAACATTCCCCTGCCTGGCTGTGGACAGAGAAGGATCGTGTGGCTATAGGAGCTGACATCTCTCAGGACTGTCGTTGTTCCCCACATGATGCAGTCAGTCAGCAGGAAGCTTGGCGTGGCTTTCTGTCATGACTCAGCCAGAGACCATGCTGTCTCCCAGTCTGACAGGACCGTGCTGTCTCCCAGTCTGACATGCTGTCTCCCAGTCTAACAGGACCGTGCTGTCTCCCAGTCTAACATGCTGTCTCCCAGTCTGACATGCTGTCTCCCAGTCTAACATGCTGTCTCCCAGTCTGACAGGACCATGCTGTCTCCCAGTCTGACATGCTGTCTCCCAGTCTGACATGCTGTCTCCCAGTCTGACATGCTGTCTCCCAGTCTAACATGCTGTCTCCCAGTCTGACATGCTGTCTTCCAGTCTGACATGCTGTCTCCCAGTCTGACATGCTGTCTCCCAGTCTGACATGCTGTCTCCCAGTCTGACATGCTGTCTCCCAGTCTAACATGCTGTCTCCCAGTCTGACATGCTGTCTCCCAGTCTAACATGCTGTCTCCCAGTCTGACATGCTGTCTCCCAGTCTGACATGCTGTCTCCCAGTCTAACATGCTGTCTCCCAGTCTAACATGCTGTCTCCCAGTCTGACATGCTGTCTCCCAGTCTGACACGCTGTCTCCCAGTCTGACACGCTGTCTCCCAGTCTAACATGCTGTCTCCCAGTCTGACATGCTGTCTCCCAGTCTGACATGCTGTCTCCCAGTCTGACACGCTGTCTCCCAGTCTAACATGCTGTCTCCCAGTCTGACAGGACCATGCTGTCTCCCAGTCTGACATGCTGTCTCCCAGTCTGACATGCTGTCTCCCAGTCTGACAGGACCATGCTGTCTCCCAGTCTGACATGCTGTCTCCCAGTCTGACATGCTGTCTCCCAGTCTGACAGGACCATGCTGTCTCCCAGTCTGACATGCTGTCTCCCAGTCTGACATGCTGTCTCCCAGTCTGACAGGATAGTTGGAGGGAGATAAGATAAGACGTCTCACTGTACCCAGGAGCTCTCTCTCTCTCTCTCTCTCTCTCTCTCTCTCTCTCTCTCTCTCTCTCTCTCTCTCTCTCTCTCTCAAACAGTGACCGCCAAGCCCACGTGGCTGAACTCAAACTACAAAGGAACAGGCTAAGAAACTATGTAAACACCATGACATTTTTTTTAATTCATTAATTTAAAAAAAAACGTGAACTTTGGAAATTACTCAACAATCAACTAGGCTGGGCGGCTGGGTGGCGCAGCGGACTAAGCGCTCGTCACCAACGCGAGATACACTGGTATCGAATCTGGCTGTCAGCGTTGCCTCCGGCTTGGGTCATACTGGCTCAATTGGCAGAGTCAGCGGGAGGGAAGCCGGTGGGTGGTATCCTGGTCGTTGTAAACAGCAACTCCTACAGGTCGGTCAGGGCGCCTGCACAGCGAGGAAGGGAGATGGTGAGGGTAGTGTGAGCCTCCCACACGTTACACCTCACCAATGAGAGTCCGCGCTGGCAGGTAAAAAGAAGTGGCTGGCTGTCTCCGCATGTATCGGAGGGGACGCGTCTATTCTTTTACCAACTAACTTGCAATTTTCCGTGATCTGATTGGCCACTGACGTTTCTGGTCATGTGACATGTGCGCCAATCGCGTGACGCCTGTTTCTGCGCCTATTTCCGCCTCTAACAGCCTGCAAACTACCTAACGCCTATATCACTGGTTAAGCTTAGGCAACTCTTTAGAAATTGGTTAAGGTTAGAGTTTGGAATCAGGGCTGGTGTTCTATCGCCCTGCTCTAAGACAAACTCTAACCTTAACCAACTTTGAAAGAGTGCCTAAGCTTAGTGATAGAAACAGGCGTCACACGATTGGCGCAGATGTCACTCGTAATAAGATGTTTATCTCTCAATTGCCTCTATTTTACTGGCTGTTTTACAAGCTGGAAGGTGGCTAAGCTAGTCAGCATGACAGACAACTGCCTCTGAAGCTGATTGACGCCCGGTGTGTCAGATGATAGCATGGCTTCACTCAGAAGCAAAGGCTCGTCAGAAGCAGCTTTAATTTAACTGCCTCTAAAACAGCTTCATGCTCCAACTGCTTCCAGAACTGATTTAGAGTCCTACTGCTGTGAAATAGCTGGACGGCATTTGATTGGTTGTACCGTGCATGTGGCTATCTGCCCTGATGGCTGGTCTATGTCAATCTGACTACGAGTAATCTTTCAGGGCCAACTTTGTCTGTGTGTGTTCGTGCGCACAGTGGGGCGGGGCTAGGGGGTGGCTACTTGGGCTCAAGCCCTGAATGTTTTCTGATAAGCCCTGAATCTATTTTTTTGGACAACTAATCATTGTTACATGAAAATATGTTTGCACCAGATTTAGCAGAAGCTAATTTCCATCTGTAGTCTATCCAGCTGCTAACTGTATTTGAGTGAGTTAAGTCTTGGTGTTATGGTAGACTCAGACCTAAGCTTTAAATCACAATCAACAAGTTGACAAAAACATAATTCTTCCACCTTAGAAACATAGCTAAAGTACGGCCATTTATAAATCAAAAGGACGCTGAAAACCAGATCCATGCCTTTATCTCAAGCCGACCCGACTACTGTAATGCACTCCTTACCGGCCTCCCGAAAAAATACGATCATAACTATTTTATTGCACTGCACTATTTTACTTTGTATCAGTGATAATCAAACCGTAAACAAAGACGCATATTAACACTTTCAGCGCCAGATGGCGCTGTTTACTGTTACTGTTGAAAGGCCAGCGCCTTTTAACATGGGGATACGTGGCTGTGTTTGCAGGCCTAAAGCTATATTATATATTATAGCTATGGATCTAATAATATAGTCGATTGTCATTGAGTTTCTTCCGGTCAAGATGCAAAAAACAGATAATTTTCCCATCCATACATTTCCGTTTTATACCGTCGTGAATATGAGTGTAGTTTCAGGGTGGTCTGGTGTCATTTCCAAAATGACAGACACCAAGCCACATCGTTTCAAATGGAGTGCAATAGCGGCCGCAAGGTGTTAGGCGGTGGTATTGGACTTTTGAGATCTCAGACCCATCCCCAGTGATAACACAGGCTGCCGGCATGTCTTTATGAATGGAAATATCGAATAAAAGAAACAACGATGAAAACCCGACTATACTCTGGTTTTCGGATTCCTGGCGGTCAACGTTCGGCGAGTTAACCCTAGATCTTAGATCCTAATATGAAAAACGATGTGATTTAATGTTCTATGTCTTACCTTGACTTTGTCTATTTTAGTGCTATCTATTTTATGCTTTATGTCTGCACTTTATGCATTGCTCTTGATCTGCCAATGTTGTGCTAATTTTATGCCTGTCTTTTTGTACTGCTGTGAAGCACTTTGAGCTGCAATTCTTGTATGAAAGGTGCTATACAAACACAGTGTATTATTATTATTATTATTATTATTATTATTATTATTATTATTATTATTATTATTATTATTATTATTATTATTATTATTATTATTATTATTATTATTATTATTATTATTATTATTATTATTATTATTATTATTATTATTATTATTATTATTATTATTATTATTATTATTATTATTATTATTATTATTATTATTATTATTATTATTATTATTATTATTATTATTATTATTATTATTATTATTATTATTATTATTATTATTATTATTATTATACATTATTATAGTTTGCTTCATTAATTAAAGGGTGTGAATTTAAGTGTTCTCTACTGCCTTTTGTCCACTTTAAGGTGGTGGTAGAAGTTAAAGGTTGTGGTGTCGAAGTAAAACAAATCCTATATGGGCTAAGCCCCGGATCCCCTACAATCCTAAATCCGCCCCTGGCGCACACACACACACACACACACACACACACACACACACACACACACACACACACACACACACACACACACACACACACACACACACACACACACACACACACACACACACACACACACACACACACACACACACACACACACACACACACACACACACACACACACACACACACACACACACACACACACTAAATATTATCAGTGCACTTGTACATTGTGGGTTATTCTGATACATTCGTGCCCAAATTGACAATGGCAACCAAAGTTACACACACACATGGATGATGAACCTGACAATCAACACACAGCTCATGGATACAGATAGCAGCGTCTTCTCCAAATGTAAAAAAAATAAATAAAAAGTACATCTCATTAAATTCTTCTCAACTCTCCTCCTGTCAAATGTTGAATATGTGGAACCATGTAAACACTGTACCTTGAGAAACTGGAATGAGTCTGGAACCAGGCCTTAATTTTAATCCACCATGTGACTCCCCGGGTATAAAACGCTTCCACTATTACAGTATCTATGGCTATGTTCACACTGCAACCTGCTCAATTCTGATTTATTGCTCAGATCTGATTATGACCCGCATGCGCAAATGATCAATAAAGAAGATGGACGTAAAAGATTGTGACTAATGTTAATCTAGAGTGACGTAAAAGTTGCATGAAAGTCGCATGACCGTTCAGATTGAGGTTGCATTGTCATAAAAATCTGACCTGTATCTGATTTAGGACCACGTATGAAAGTGGCCCGAATCAGAATTGAAAAGCTCAGATTCCATGGGATTTGTGCTGTTCACACTGTCATGAAAGAATCAGATCACACACACACACACACACACCACATACACACACAAGCACACACACACGCAGGCGCGCACACACACACACACACACACACACACACACACACACACACACACACACACACACACACACACACACACACACACACACACACACACACACACACACACACACACACACACACACACACACACACACACACACACACAGGCGCGCACACACACACACACACACACACACACACACACACACACACACACACACACACACACACACACACACACACACAGTGAACACAATAACACTTCTGGGAGTTACTATTGATAGCTCTTTATCTTGGTCTAAACATATAAATAATATTGTCATTAAAATGGGAAGAGGAATTTTTATGACTAGGAAATGTTCTGCTTTCATCACTCCCTCCATTCTTTGGTTCTGACTCACTTAGAATACTGCCCTGTTATCTGGTCGTCAGCTACAAAATCAGATTATAAAAAGTTGCAGGTTGCTCAGAATAAAGCAGCTCGTCTAGCACTAGGCTGTTCATACAGGACAAGTATTAGTTTTATGCATGAACATCTGGCATGGCTAATGGTTGAAAATAATATGATCGGTGAGTCGTCTAATGCTACTGCGGAACATTATCAGCACTGGTATAAGCCATCTAGCTTGGCTCATCAGTTGCAAATTATAATAATATAATTAAGAGATATATTAAGAGATAGGTAACACTTTATAATAACACTCACTTATAAGACCTTTATAAGGTATTTGTAGATAATGAGCTAATCATGAACAAATCATTTTATACATTCGTAAATTATTATTAAATCATTTATAACTATATTTGTATAACATTTACAAATTAGTTCTACATTATTTATAACTCATTATCAACATTGTTTGTACTTGATTTGTTCATCATTAAATAATGTTGTTTAATGTGTAATAACACATTTGTAGATGCTTTAAAAAATGGATATGAAAAAACTACTATACTGTACCTCCATTTATTTGTTCATGTTCAACAAATGATTTGTTAAGACATTCATAAAACATCTATAAATCATTTGCAGATGCTATTGTGTGCCCTAATCTAAAGTGAAGCCTATTCATCATTAACTAATACAGTTAATTATTTGTTTACTTTTTCATGTTACAAATGTTGTAGACAGCTTTCGGATACACCCTTCTTTGTGACATCAAACAGTGACAGAATTAGGACTATAGATAAATGCAATTTTATTAACACTTTAATCGCCGAAGACGCTGTGTTCAGCGTCTTTCCCCGCCATGCTTATTCTGCCGAAGACGCTGGACAGCGTCTTTGATATCAATATTTCAAAAATCTGTGATCGAAATCATATTTCTCCCCCGGAGACATTATATGTACTGGTGAGCCCCTCTCAATTCTCCAACGGTTCAAGAGCGCCATCTGGTGGCCGATCGGCCGCTCGCCCAAACAGGAAGTGATGCGGATGAAGTGGTGCTCACCCATATTTCGTCAGGGCACTCGCTATCATTAGCAGGACTCCATCTTGACACAATGGATGTCGATCGGTTACCAATAACTCGATAAACAACATGATTTGGACGTATATACTATTATACAACCTGGAAATGGATTGGATATTTCGACATCCCATAATAGAAACATTTCTGTTCCACGCTTATCTCCCAACGGCGCGAGGAAGCTACGGTGAGTTTCAGCATTATTTTTTAATGTCTTCGATACTAACTGCTCTAATGATCATATCACCCACACTAGATGAATGATATAACGTTGCCCACGGAATTATAAACGACCCCCCCCCCATCCGGTCAACATCAGATCATACGTAGTAACTCCTAGAAGCACGTCCAGTTGAAACTTTTTTATCTCGCACAGATTCCTACCAAACTGTATTTGATCATCAATATAATGCATTTAGGGCTATAAATCAAGTTCTGGAGAAAGCTGCAGAAAACGATAAAAACATACTTATACTTTAGACCGTATTTTAGTATGAATATGTGAATGAAAAAGTATAACGTTGCTACACCCTGAACAATAGATATAGGACGTTGAATGGGCCATAGTAATGTCAATTTAGCAATACAATTTAAAAAGTTATAGCCCTATAGAAGGGGAACTTCTCCATGTTAAATAGGGCTGGCGAGGGATGGTAAATTATGAATTTAACCCCGGCGATCAAAGTGTTAATAAAATACATACATAACATATAGTGTAACTTGGGGGGCACTAGGACCCAGGAGTACCCTGGCCAGGTATTGACAGAGTATGTAGAGGGAGTATCACGCAAGTGAGACTTGACTTCACGTTTGTTGCCATCTGTTGAATTGAAGCACGATTCATTAGCAGAGCCAAGTTATTCGTGCTGCCCCACGCTTGAGCAGGCTAAACACCTTTTTTGTTGTTAAATCTATTCCATCATTTCCGACCTACAACTCTTATACCATATGTTGTGTAGACGTACTTGATGTGGTGGGCGCTAACGTTACATTTGAATTATGTGTTTGTTCCTAATGTGTGCTCAGTATATTGCGGTATGTGATGATGACACAAGGGTAATAATTATTTGTATTTTCAGGCAGTATAGGTGCCGATACAGCCTGAAAATACAAATAATTATTACCCTTGTGTCATCATCACATACCGCAATATACTGAGCACACACGTTACACTATATGTTATGCATGTATTTTATATGTTAATAAAATTGCATTTATCTATAGTCCTAATTCTGTCACTGTTTGATGTCACAAAGAAGGGTGTATCCGAAAGCTGTCTACAACATTTGTAACAGGTGATGAAAAAGTAAACAAATAATTAACTGTATTAGACATTTGTAAATGATGAATAGGCTTCACTTCAGATTAGGGCACACAATAGCATCTGCAAATGATTTATAGATGTTTTATGAATGTCTTAACAAATCATTTGTTAAACATAAAAAGACAAGTCTGGTAATTGGTTCGTGTATTCATAAAAGTCCACAAATAAACAAACGTTTAGACATTAAAGGAAGACTCCAACATTTTGGGAAATTAGCTTATTTAACATCTTCCCTGGAGTTAGACAAGAAGATACATACCTTTTTTGTCTCTGTGCGTGCATTTAGCTGTGGGAACAGTCGCTCCGTTAGCGTAGCTTAGCTTCATCACTGGAAGTGGGGGGGGGGGGGGGGGGGGCGGAGCCTGACAACATGTTTACAGGAACGTTTTGGAGTTGTATTTGGTGACTGTAAGACCCTGTACGGAACGTCAGGCTCCCTACAGAAAGGTATGTATCTTCTCCAGGAAGATGTTAAATAAGCTAATTTCCCAAAATGTTGGAGTTTTCCTTTAAATTAATGATGAATAGGCTTCACTTTAGATTAGGGCACACAATAGCATCTGCAAATGATTTATAGATGTTTTATGAATGTCTTAAGAAATCATTTGTTGAACATGAACAAATAAATGGAGGTACAGTATAGTCGTTTTTTCATATCCATTTTTTAAAGCATCTACAAATGTGTTATTACACATTAAACAACATTATTTAATGATGAACAAATCAAGTACAAACAATGTTGATAATGAGTTATAAATAATGTAGAACTAATTTGTAAATGTTATACAAATATAGTTATAAATGATTTAATAATAATTTATGAATGTATATAAATTTGTTTATTAAGGACAATGCAAATGAATGAACATCATTTACATGAGTGTATGCATAACATCACAGCATGACGTAAATATGCCGGGAATAGCACAGGGCTAATTTCCACCCGTAGTCCTAACATAAAACAAACACAAAACGGACCATACAACGTTCATTCATAAAAACTGACATCACTGACATGACCACACTAACATGACATTCAGTCAGTACAACATCACTAACATCCCTAATGAGTGCATATTTGGCTGTCTAACAGCCATTTCCTGAGTTGGCCCCTAAAGGTGGACAGGGTGGTACATTCCCTTAAGGGGACCGGAAGGCTGTTCCATGTTCCACTTCCCTTTATCGATAGAACATTTTTGCTGAAGGCGGTCTTTCTAAAATGGACCTCACAATCCCCTCTGGTGTTTGACCTAGTGGCTAATCCAGTGTTCCTTTTCTCGTGGATAAACTCCTTGAGAGGGGGAGGGGCTAATCTGTGCAGTATTTATATACAAAGCAGGAACTTTTATAACATCTGAGGTTTTCAAAATTTTAAATTTGATGCTTATCCAGGATTTTACAGTGGTGGTATGAGTACTGTTTCCTGTCATATACCTTCAATGCTCTGTTGTAAAGTTGTTCTATGGGTTTCATGGCTGTGGCCATCGGCGTATTTAGACCACTATCAGTAGGGCACGTGCCCTACTGATGATCATCTCCCCACTGATAAAAAACAGGCTATTTTTTGTAAGTTGACTGGTTTGCACACCAATAATACAGTGCAATAATAGAATAGTAGAATAGATAGTAAAATTATGCAATAGAATGGCCAGAGTAAAATAGTGCTACAGTACAATCAACAGCGGGGTGTATTAGAAGGCTACTGTGAGGTTTTGCCCGCTGCTCACCCACTCGCTCTGTTCCTTTAAGATTTTCGGTTAATTAATTGCATTCTCCTCTCCACACGCTTCTTCCTGTAGATGCCGTTTGATTGGTGCTCCCCCAACCACACGCTTGTCAATCTCACCCCGCAGCTGTCACAGCTTGTCATTAAGCATTCCTTTTGCTTTATATACCCTGATTCCCCATTTAGTGTTGTTGGATCGTTCTGATATATTCTCTGCATTTGCCGTTCCTTCCGTCGCCTGCTTTTCCCTGTGCTTTGCCTCCCAGGACTCTCGAGGAGTATTCCGTTTGGACAACCCGTTCCCCGTTACGAAGCGCTCGCCCTGTTTGATCTGCTCGCTTCACGCACAGCGCTCTGGTGAGTTTTTGCAAGACAGTCTTTGGACTCAATCATTTTTCGTGTGTGTAAACACTGAAGAGATCCTGTTTTTCGTTCAGACTGTCTCTCACCCTTTTTGCCTGTTTTGGATATTCATTGGGATTCATATTTGTTTGGACATTGCTCACTGTGTGTCTCACACCGAAGATTCTGTCACTTGGATTTATTGTTTGGACATTGCTCACTGTGTGTTTCACACCGAAGATTCTGTCACTTGGATTATCTGTTTGGGACAAGTCACTTCACCTGTCACCTGTCAGTTCCCAACTGTTCTCTGAGCTAACCCGCTCTCTCTCTCTCCCTGTTCCGCTACCACCTCGGAGTACTGCCGGGAGGATTCTGCAGAGCGGCTCTGACGTCACGGACAGATTCCTCAAATGTAACCCCCCCGGGAGAAGCTGCAGAGCAGCAACATTCCTCACATGCTTGTTTCCCAGTTTGTTTCTGTTCTCAACCAAGTTCTTTCTGTTACTCTGTAAAATAAACAAGCCCTAGATTTTGGCTAACTCTGAAACTACTCTCTCTGTGCCGTTTGCGTTTGGGGTCGGTGTCAAACCATAACATTACGATCCAACCAATATGACGACCCCAGCCGACACAGAGAGAGTCAGAACAGCACTAGCTGGCCAGATCGAGTTAACCAAGGATCACAGTCACCAACTAGAGAGGGCTGCGGCTGCTGTACAGGAACTCAGGGAGCAGGTCCAGCCTATTCAAGGGTCCCTGGCCGCTCTGGCAGGACAACAATCAAGTATTCTCCTCCATCTACACACGCTGAACGACACCGTTAACGCCTTGCTTGTATCCCCACTTCCTTCAGGAACATTGGCAGGAGCATCCCCCGCAGCCCTGGCAGGCCCCGCGCTTCCCGATCCCACACCTCGGGAACCCCGTCTCTCCGAACCACGGCTGTTCGACGGCAACCCCGAGGATTGTGCCACATTCATCATGCAATGTGAGTTGGTTTTTTGTCATCAACCCAGTCGTTTCACTTCAAGAGGAGCCCAAGTGGCCTATATGACTAACTTGCTCTCAGGCCGGGCAGCCCAGTGGGTCACTTCCTCCTGGGCAATGGAGGCAGACTTCTGTTTCTCATATCCAGACTTCGTGGCTGAGCTCCGCAGGGTGTTCCACCATCCAGCCCGTGGTCTGGACCCTGGAGCCCGGTTGGGTACCTTCCGGAAGGGCAGCGGCGGGGTTACCGACTACGTGCTGGAGTTCAGACTGGCGGCGGTGGAGAGCGGTTGGAACGACCAAGCACTTCGTCTTACCTTCGTGAGGGGGCTCAGTGACGCAGTCAGGGACCAGCTCGCGACCCGGGAGGAACCTGATTCCCTCGAGGACCTGTTCAGCCTCGCCATTCGCATCGACGGACGCCTCCAGGAGAGAAGACGTGAGAGAGCCCGACAGGGACCTCCTGAGGGACTCCGGACCCCCCGTACTCGTGACGTTACTGCTGGTCGCCCTGCCCCCAACACGACTGGTGGTAGCTTCCCCTCCCGTTCGGTTCCCGAGGAGGAACCCATGCAGCTGGGACGCTCTCATCTGAGCCAAGCTGAACGTGAGGCGAGGTTCAGGTCCGGTCTCTGCCTCTACTGCGGTCGGGAGGGACACCGAATCGCCAACTGCCCCACCCGGCCAAAAGACCAGGCTCGCCGAGACCCCGGGAGATCCTGGTGAGCCGTTTTTCTCATTTCCAGAGGCGTGCACCACCTGGCCATCTGATGAGCGTCACCCTGGCCTGGGCGGACCAACGGGCCACGGTGGAGGCACTCATTGACTCGGGGGCAGACGAGAGTTTCCTCGACTTCGAGTTTGCTACCCGGGCCAACATTCCACTTGAGGACCTAGTGAGGCCTTTGGAGATATTCGCATTGGACCAACACCGCCTGGCCGACATCTCTCAACGCACCTGCCCTGTCATGCTGACCATCGCTGGAAACCACGTTGAGAGAATCCAGTTCCTTATCACCAGATCCCCTCTTGTCCCGGTAGTCCTGGGTCGGCCCTGGCTCGCGCTGCACGAGCCCCACATCGCCTGGTCCTCCGGTACCATCAAGGGCTGGAGCTCCTCCTGTCACGCCCAGTGTCTACAGGCGGCGTCCTGTCCCCCGCCCCGGAGGTCCGTTGGTGAGCCGCCTCCAGACTCTTCGACCATACCCCCCCAGTACCACGACCTCATGGAGGTTTTCAGTAAGTCCAGGGCTCAGGCCCTTCCACCCCACCGTCCTTACGACTGTGCCATCGACCTCCGCCAAGGGGCTCCCCTTCCCGGCAGCCGCCTCTACAGTCTAACCGTTCCGGAGAAGGCGGCGATGGATCAATACATCTCTGAGTCCTTGGAAGCAGGACTCATTCGGCCTTCCTCCTCCCCGGTGGCGGCCGGTTTCTTCTTTGTTGGGAAGAAGGACGGGGACCTTCGACCCTGCATCGACTATCGCCAGCTCAACGAGATCACCATCAAGAACAAGTACCCTCTTCCTCTCATGAACTCCACCTTCGAGCCTCTCACCCAGGCTACCGTCTTTACCAAGCTGGACCTCCGGAGTGCCTACCATCTAGTCCGTATCCGTGAGGGCGATGAATGGAAGACCGCCTTCAAGACCCCCAGGGGCCACTACGAGTACCTGGTGATGCCGTTCGGCCTCACCAACGCCCCGGCGGTATTCCAGGCGCTCATGAACGACGTCCTTCGTGACATGCTGGAGGAGTTTGTGGTGGTGTACCTGGACGACATCCTCATCTTCTCCAAGACCCTCGAGGAGCACATCCAGCATGTCCGCCGTGTGCTGGAGCGCCTCCTCCACAATCGGCTCTTCGTCAAGGCGGAGAAGTGCCGTTTCCACTCCGACTCCGTCGACTACCTGGGCTTCATCGTGGAGAAGGGCTTGACCCGAGCGGATCCTCGCAAGATCCAAGCAGTGGAGGAATGGCCTGAACCCACCTCTCGGAAGGAGTTACAGAGTTTCCTCGGGTTCGCCAACTTCTACCGAAGGTTCATCCGGAACTACAGTCAAGTGGCGGAACCACTTACCAGACTGACCTCTCCCGCCCTGCCGTTCGACTGGTCCCCAGCGGCGTGTGCTGCGTTCCGCTCCCTCAAGAAGAGGTTCACTTCCGCCCCGATCGTGCTCCACCCTGACCCCAAGAGACAGTTCATCGTTGAGGTGGACGCCTCGGATACTGGACTGGGGGCTGTCTTCCCAGCGTTCGGCAACGGACCAGAAGGTACATCCGTGCGCCTTCTACTCGCGTCGGTTCCTCCCTGCCGAGAGGAACTACGACATCGGCAATCGGGAGCTGCTGGCGGTCGTGGCTGCTTTGGAGGAGTGGCGTCATTGGCTTGAGGGGGCCGAGGAGCCATTTACCATCTGGACGGACCACAAGAACCTGACGTACATCCGCGCTTCCAAGCGTCTCAACGGTCGGCAGGCGAGATGGGCCAGCTTCCTCAGTCGGTTCGACTTCTCGCTGACTTTTCGTCCTGGTTCCCGCAACACGAAGGCCGACTCCCTGTCCCGGTTACACTCCAAGGGGGCTCCACCCACTGAGGACCCGACTCCCATCCTCCCGGAGGCCAGGGTGGTAGGAGCCGTCACCTTGGGCATCGAGGGGGTGGTAAGGCGTGCCCTACGCTTCCATCGCGCATCGACGGCCACCCTCCGGGCTGTTACATCCACTTCCCGTTACGAGCCGTCCTTGGTCACATGTGGCGCTGGACTTCGTCACAGGTCTTCCCTCCTCCCAGGGGAACACTTGCTTTCTGACCGTGGTGGATCGGTTCAGCAAGGGGGTTCACCTCGTGGCCCTTTCCAAGCTTCCCTCAGCGGCCGAGACGGCGGACCTCCTTACTCACCACGTGTTCCGCCTTCATGGTTTTCCCCAGGACATCGTCTCGGACCGGGGGCCCCAGTTCACCTCCCAGGTATGGCGGGCTTTTTGCAAGGGATTGGGGGCGACGGTCAGTCTTTCCTCTGGTTATCATCCCCAGACTAACGGACAAACGGAGAGGATGAACCAGAGCGTGGAGTCTGCTCTTCGGTGTGTGGCAGCCGAGAGACCAGCTTCTTGGAGCCGTTTCCTTCCCTGGGTCGAGTACTCCATCAACTCCATGGTCAGTTCCGCCACCGGCCTCTCACCTTTTGAGGTGTCCCTGGGCTACCAACCCCCTCTTTTCCCCGCACAGGAGACGGAGGTGGCAGTTCCCTCCGTGCAGGACCACCTCGACCGCTGCCGACGGGTCTGGGAGATCACCAGGACCGCGCTGCTCCGGACATCTGAGCGCGCCTGTCGTGGGGCTGACCGGCGCCGGGTTCCTGCGCCGACGTACCACCCTGGGCAGAGGGTGTGGCTTTCCGCGAGGGACCTCCCGCTTCGGTCCTCGGCCAAGAAACTTAACCCCCGGTTCGTCGGACCTTTCGAGGTTCTGAAGGTACTCAGTCCGGCGGCTCTGCGTCTAAAACTTCCTGCGTCCATGCACATTCACCCCGTTTTCCATGTGTCCCGGGTTAAGCCTGTCTCCCTCAGTCCCCTGATGCCTCCAGCTCCTGATCCTCCACCTCCCGAGATGGTGGACGGTCACCCCCAGTGGCAGGTCCGCCGGTTGATGGGCGTTCGACGGCGGGGTCGGGGGTTCCAGTACCTGGTGGACTGGGAGGGTTACGGCCCGGAGGAACGGAGCTGGGTCTCCCGACAGCTCATCGTGGATCCCGGCCTGATCACGGACTTCCATCGTGCCCATCCGGGCGAGCCGGGTCGGCCTGGTCGCCGGGTGGCTCCCGTGGAGGGGGGGGTACTGTGAGGTTTTGCCCGCTGCTCACCCACTCGCTCTGTTCCTTTAAGATTTTCGGTTAATTAATTGCATTCTCCTCTCCACACGCTTCTTCCTGTAGATGCCGTTTGATTGGTGCTCCCCCAACCACACGCTTGTCAATCTCACCCCGCAGCTGTCACAGCTTGTCATTAAGCATTCCTTTTGCTTTATATACCCTGATTCCCCATTTAGTGTTGTTGGATCGTTCTGATATATTCTCTGCATTTGCCGTTCCTTCCGTTGCCTGCTTTTCCCTGTGCTTTGCCTCCCAGGACTCTCGAGGAGTATTCCGTTTGGACAACCCGTTCCCCGTTACGAAGCGCTCGCCCTGTTTGATCTGCTCGCTTCACGCACAGCGCTCTGGTGAGTTTTTGCAAGACAGTCGTTTTCGTTCAGACTGTCTCTCACCCTTTTTGCCTGTTTTGGATATTCATTGGGATTCATATTTGTTTGGACATTGCTCACTGTGTGTCTCACACCGAAGATTCTGTCACTTGGATTTATTGTTTGGACATTGCTCACTGTGTGTTTCACACCGAAGATTCTGTCACTTGGATTATCTGTTTGGGACAAGTCACTTCACCTGTCACCTGTCAGTTCCCAACTGTTCTCTGAGCTAACCCGCTCTCTCTCTCTCCCTGTTCCGCTACCACCTCGGAGTACTGCCGGGAGGATTCTGCAGAGCGGCTCTGACGTCACGGACAGATTCCTCAAATGTAACCCCCCCGGGAGAAGCTGCAGAGCAGCAACATTCCTCACATGCTTGTTTCCCAGTTTGTTTCTGTTCTCAACCAAGTTCTTTCTGTTACTCTGTAAAATAAACAAGCCCTAGATTTTGGCTAACTCTGAAACTACTCTCTCTGTGCCGTTTGCGTTTGGGGTCGGTGTCAAACCATAACATTACGATCCAACCAATATGACGACCCCAGCCGACACAGAGAGAGTCAGAACAGCACTAGCTGGCCAGATCGAGTTAACCAAGGATCACAGTCACCAACTAGAGAGGGCTGCGGCTGCTGTACAGGAACTCAGGGAGCAGGTCCAGCCTATTCAAGGGTCCCTGGCCGCTCTGGCAGGACAACAATCAAGTATTCTCCTCCATCTACACACGCTGAACGACACCGTTAACGCCTTGCTTGTATCCCCACTTCCTTCAGGAACATTGGCAGGAGCATCCCCCGCAGCCCTGGCAGGCCCCGCGCTTCCCGATCCCACACCTCGGGAACCCCGTCTCTCCGAACCACGGCTGTTCGACGGCAACCCCGAGGATTGTGCCACATTCATCATGCAATGTGAGTTGGTTTTTCGTCATCAACCCAGTCGTTTCACTTCAAGAGGAGCCCAAGTGGCCTATATGACTAACTTGCTCTCAGGCCGGGCAGCCCAGTGGGTCACTTCCTCCTGGGCAATGGAGGCAGACTTCTGTTTCTCCTATCCAGACTTCGTGGCTGAGCTCCGCAGGGTGTTCCACCATCCAGCCCGTGGTCTGGACCCTGGAGCCCGGTTGGGTACCTTCCGGCAGGGCAGCGGCGGGGTTACCGACTACGTGCTGGAGTTCAGACTGGCGGCGGTGGAGAGCGGTTGGAACGACCAAGCACTTCGTCTTACCTTCGTGAGGGGGCTCAGTGACGCAGTCAGGGACCAGCTCGCGACCCGGGAGGAACCTGATTCCCTCGAGGACCTGTTCAGCCTCGCCATTCGCATCGACGGACGCCTCCAGGAGAGAAGACGTGAGAGAGCCCGACAGGGACCTCCTGAGGGACTCCGGACCCCCCGTACTCGTGACGTTACTGCTGGTCGCCCTGCCCCCAACACGACTGGTGGTAGCTTCCCCTCCCGTTCGGTTCCCGAGGAGGAACCCATGCAGCTGGGACGCTCTCATCTGAGCCAAGCTGAACGTGAGGCGAGGTTCAGGTCCGGTCTCTGCCTCTACTGCGGTCGGGAGGGACACCGAATCGCCAACTGCCCCACCCGGCCAAAAGACCAGGCTCGCCGAGACCCCGGGAGATCCTGGTGAGCCGTTTTTCTCATTCCCAGAGCCGTGCACCACCTGGCCATCTGATGAGCGTCACCCTGGCCTGGGCGGACCAACGGGCCACGGTGGAGGCACTCATTGACTCGGGGGCAGACGAGAGTTTCCTCGACTTCGAGTTTGCTACCCGGGCCAACATTCCACTTGAGGACCTAGTGAGGCCTTTGGAGATATTCGCATTGGACCAACACCGCCTGGCCGACATCTCTCAACGCACCTGCCCTGTCATGCTGACCATCGCTGGAAACCACGTTGAGAGAATCCAGTTCCTTATCACCAGATCCCCTCTTGTCCCGGTAGTCCTGGGTCGGCCCTGGCTCGCGCTGCACGAGCCCCACATCGCCTGGTCCTCCGGTACCATCAAGGGCTGGAGCTCCTCCTGTCACGCCCAGTGTCTACAGGCGGCGTCCTGTCCCCCGCCCCGGAGGTCCGTTGGTGAGCCGCCTCCAGACTCTTCGACCATACCCCCCCAGTACCACGACCTCATGGAGGTTTTCAGTAAGTCCAGGGCTCAGGCCCTTCCACCCCACCGTCCTTACGACTGTGCCATCGACCTCCGCCAAGGGGCTCCCCTTCCCGGCAGCCGCCTCTACAGTCTAACCGTTCCGGAGAAGGCGGCGATGGATCAATACATCTCTGAGTCCTTGGAAGCAGGACTCATTCGGCCTTCCTCCTCCCCGGTGGCGGCCGGTTTCTTCTTTGTTGGGAAGAAGGACGGGGACCTTCGACCCTGCATCGACTATCGCCAGCTCAACGAGATCACCATCAAGAACAAGTACCCTCTTCCTCTCATGAACTCCACCTTCGAGCCTCTCACCCAGGCTACCGTCTTTACCAAGCTGGACCTCCGGAGTGCCTACCATCTAGTCCGTATCCGTGAGGGCGATGAATGGAAGACCGCCTTCAAGACCCCCAGGGGCCACTACGAGTACCTGGTGATGCCGTTCGGCCTCACCAACGCCCCGGCGGTATTCCAGGCGCTCATGAACGACGTCCTTCGTGACATGCTGGAGGAGTTTGTGGTGGTGTACCTGGACGACATCCTCATCTTCTCCAAGACCCTCGAGGAGCACATCCAGCATGTCCGCCGTGTGCTGGAGCGCCTCCTCCACAATCGGCTCTTCGTCAAGGCGGAGAAGTGCCGTTTCCACTCCGACTCCGTCGACTACCTGGGCTTCATCGTGGAGAAGGGCTTGACCCGAGCGGATCCTCGCAAGATCCAAGCAGTGGAGGAATGGCCTGAACCCACCTCTCGGAAGGAGTTACAGAGTTTCCTCGGGTTCGCCAACTTCTACCGAAGGTTCATCCGGAACTACAGTCAAGTGGCGGAACCACTTACCAGACTGACCTCTCCCGCCCTGCCGTTCGACTGGTCCCCAGCGGCGTGTGCTGCGTTCCGCTCCCTCAAGAAGAGGTTCACTTCCGCCCCGATCTTGCTCCACCCTGACCCCAAGAGACAGTTCATCGTTGAGGTGGACGCCTCGGATACTGGACTGGGGGCTGTCTTCCCAGCGTTCGGCAACGGACCAGAAGGTACATCCGTGCGCCTTCTACTCGCGTCGGTTCCTCCCTGCCGAGAGGAACTACGACATCGGCAATCGGGAGCTGCTGGCGGTCGTGGCTGCTTTGGAGGAGTGGCGTCATTGGCTTGAGGGGGCCGAGGAGCCATTTACCATCTGGACGGACCACAAGAACCTGACGTACATCCGCGCTTCCAAGCGCCTCAACGGTCGGCAGGCGAGATGGGCCAGCTTCCTCAGTCGGTTCGACTTCTCGCTGACTTTTCGTCCTGGTTCCCGCAACACGAAGGCCGACTCCCTGTCCCGGTTACACTCCAAGGGGGCTCCACCCACTGAGGACCCGACTCCCATCCTCCCGGAGGCCAGGGTGGTAGGAGCCGTCACCTTGGGCATCGAGGGGGTGGTAAGGCGTGCCCTACGCTTCCATCGCGCTCCAAGCAACGTACCGATTCATCGTCTCTTCGTCCCAGACTCTGTCCGGTCCCGGGTCCTGCAGTGGGGCCATACCAGCCGGTTCGCCTGCCACCCGGGCGTTCATCGCACGTTCTCCTTCCTGGCTCGTCGATTCTGGTGGCCCACCATGAGGAACGACGTCAAGGAGTTCGTATTGGCCTGCGCGGTCTGCGCCCGCAGCAAGGCCTCCCACCAGCCACCCTCCGGGCTGTTACAGCCACTTCCCGTTCCGAGCCGTCCTTGGTCACATGTGGCGCTGGACTTCGTCACAGGTCTTCCCTCCTCCCAGGGGAACACTTGCCTTCTGACCGTGGTGGATCGGTTCAGCAAGGGGGTTCACCTCGTGGCCCTTTCCAAGCTTCCCTCAGCGGCCGAGACGGCGGACCTCCTTACTCACCACGTGTTCCGCCTTCATGGTTTTCCCCAGGACATCGTCTCGGACCGGGGGCCCCAGTTCACCTCCCAGGTATGGCGGGCTTTTTGCAAGGGATTGGGGGCGACGGTCAGTCTTTCCTCTGGTTATCATCCCCAGACTAACGGACAAACGGAGAGGATGAACCAGAGCGTGGAGTCTGCTCTTCGGTGTGTGGCAGCCGAGAGACCAGCTTCTTGGAGCCGTTTCCTTCCCTGGGTCGAGTACTCCATCAACTCCATGGTCAGTTACGCCACCGGCCTCTCACCTTTTGAGGTGTCCCTGGGCTACCAACCCCCTCTTTTCCCCGCACAGGAGACGGAGGTGGCAGTTCCCTCCGTGCAGGACCACCTCGACCGCTGCCGACGGGTCTGGGAGATCACCAGGACCGCGCTGCTCCGGACATCTGAGCGCGCCTGTCGTGGGGCTGACCGGCGCCGGGTTCCTGCGCCGACGTACCACCCTGGGCAGAGGGTGTGGCTTTCCGCGAGGGACCTCCCGCTTCGGTCCTCGGCCAAGAAACGTAACCCCCGGTTCGTCGGACCTTTCGAGGTTCTGAAGGTACTCAGTCCGGCGGCTCTGCGTCTAAAACGTCCTGCGTCCATGCACATTCACCCCGTTTTCCATGTGTCCCGGGTTAAGCCTGTCTCCCTCAGTCCCCTGATGCCTCCAGCTCCTGATCCTCCACCTCCCGAGATGGTGGACGGTCACCCCCAGTGGCAGGTCCGCCGGTTGATGGGCGTTCGACGGCGGGGTCGGGGGTTCCAGTACCTGGTGGACTGGGAGGGTTACGGCCCGGAGGAACGGAGCTGGGTCTCCCGACAGCTCATCGTGGATCCCGGCCTGATCACGGACTTCCATCGTGCCCATCCGGGCGAGCCGGGTCGGCCTGGTCGCCGGGTGGCTCCCGTGGAGGGGGGGGTACTGTGAGGTTTTGCCCGCTGCTCACCCACTCGCTCTGTTCCTTTAAGATTTTCGGTTAATTAATTGCATTCTCCTCTCCACACGCTTCTTCCTGTAGATGCCGTTTGATTGGTGCTCCCCCAACCACACGCTTGTCAATCTCACCCCGCAGCTGTCACAGCTTGTCATTAAGCATTCCTTTTGCTTTATATACCCTGATTCCCCATTTAGTGTTGTTGGATCGTTCTGATATATTCTCTGCATTTGCCGTTCCTTCCGTCGCCTGCTTTTCCCTGTGCTTTGCCTCCCAGGACTCTCGAGGAGTATTCCGTTTGGACAACCCGTTCCCCGTTACGAAGCGCTCGCCCTGTTTGATCTGCTCGCTTCACGCACAACGCTCTGGTGAGTTTTTGCAAGACAGTCTTTGGACTCAATCATTTTTCGTGTGTGTAAACACTGAAGAGATCCTGTTTTTCGTTCAGACTGTCTCTCACCCTTTTTGCCTGTTTTTGATATTCATTGGGATTCATATTTGTTTGGACATTGCTCACTGTGTGTCTCACACCGAAGATTCTGTCACTTGGATTTATTGTTTGGACATTGCTCACTGTGTGTTTCACACCGAAGATTCTGTCACTTGGATTATCTGTTTGGGACAAGTCACTTCACTTGTCACCTGTCAGTTCCCAACTGTTCTCTGAGCTAACCCGCTCTCTCTCTCTCCCTGTTCCGCTACCACCTCGGAGTACTGCCGGGAGGATTCTGCAGAGCGGCTCTGACGTCACGGACAGATTCCTCAAATGTAACCCCCCCGGGAGAAGCTGCAGAGCAGCAACATTCCTCACATGCTTGTTTCCCAGTTTGTTTCTGTTCTCAACCAAGTTCTTTCTGTTACTCTGTAAAATAAACAAGCCCTAGATTTTGGCTAACTCTGAAACTACTCTCTCTGTGCCGTTTGCGTTTGGGGTCGGTGTCAAACCATAACATTACGATCCAACCAATATGACGACCCCAGCCGACACAGAGAGAGTCAGAACAGCACTAGCTGGCCAGATCGAGTTAACCAAGGATCACAGTCACCAACTAGAGAGGGCTGCGGCTGCTGTACAGGAACTCAGGGAGCAGGTCCAGCCTATTCAAGGGTCCCTGGCCGCTCTGGCAGGACAACAATCAAGTATTCTCCTCCATCTACACACGCTGAACAACACCGTTAACGCCTTGCTTGTATCCCCACTTCCTTCAGGAACATTGGCAGGAGCATCCCCCGCAGCCCTGGCAGGCCCCGCGCTTCCCGATCCCACACCTCGGGAACCCCGTCTCTCCGAACCACGGCTGTTCGACGGCAACCCCGAGGATTGTGCCACATTCATCATGCAATGTGAGTTGGTTTTTCGTCATCAACCCAGTCGTTTCACTTCAGGAGGAGCCCAAGTGGCCTATATGACTAACTTGCTCTCAGGCCGGGCAGCCCAGTGGGTCACTTCCTCCTGGGCAATGGAGGCAGACTTCTGTTTCTCCTATCCAGACTTCGTGGCTGAGCTCCGCAGGGTGTTCCACCATCCAGCCCGTGGTCTGGACCCTGGAGCCCGGTTGGGTACCTTCCGGCAGGGCAGCGGCGGGGTTACCGACTACGTGCTGGAGTTCAGACTGGCGGCGGTGGAGAGCGGTTGGAACGACCAAGCACTTCGTCTTACCTTCGTGAGGGGGCTCAGTGACGCAGTCAGGGACCAGCTCGCGACCCGGGAGGAACCTGATTCCCTCGAGGACCTGTTCAGCCTCGCCATTCGCATCGACGGACGCCTCCAGGAGAGAAGACGTGAGAGAGCCCGACAGGGACCTCCTGAGGGACTCCGGACCCCCCGTACTCGTGACGTTACTGCTGGTCGCCCTGCCCCCAACACGACTGGTGGTAGCTTCCCCTCCCGTTCGGTTCCCGAGGAGGAACCCATGCAGCTGGGACGCTCTCATCTGAGCCAAGCTGAACGTGAGGCGAGGTTCAGGTCCGGTCTCTGCCTCTACTGCGGTCGGGAGGGACACCGAATCGCCAACTGCCCCACCCGGCCAAAAGACCAGGCTCGCCGAGACCCCGGGAGATCCTGGTGAGCCGTTTTTCTCATTCCCAGAGCCGTGCACCACCTGGCCATCTGATGAGCGTCACCCTGGCCTGGGCGGACCAACGGGCCACGGTGGAGGCACTCATTGACTTGGGGGCAGACGAGAGTTTCCTCGACTTCGAGTTTGCTACCCGGGCCAACATTCCACTTGAGGACCTAGTGAGGCCTTTGGAGATATTCGCATTGGACCAACACCGCCTGGCCGACATCTCTCAACGCACCTGCCCTGTCATGCTGACCATCGCTGGAAACCACGTTGAGAGAATCCAGTTCCTTATCACCAGATCCCCTCTTGTCCCGGTAGTCCTGGGTCGGCCCTGGCTCGCGCTACACGAGCCCCACATCGCCTGGTCCTCCGGTACCATCAAGGGCTGGAGCTCCTCCTGTCACGCCCAGTGTCTACAGGCGGCGTCCTGTCCCCTGCCCCGGAGGTCCGTTGGTGAGCCGCCTCCAGACTCTTCGACCATACCCCCCCAGTACCACGACCTCATGGAGGTTTTCAGTAAGTCCAGGGCTCAGGCCCTTCCACCCCACCGTCCTTACGACTGTGCCATCGACCTCCGCCAAGGGGCTCCCCTTCCCGGCAGCCGCCTCTACAGTCTAACCGTTCCGGAGAAGGCGGCGATAGATCAATACATCTCTGAGTCCTTGGAAGCAGGACTCATTCGGCCTTCCTCCTCCCCGGTGGCGGCCGGTTTCTTCTTTGTTGGGAAGAAGGACGGGGACCTTCGACCCTGCATCGACTATCGCCAGCTCAACGAGATCACCATCAAGAACAAGTACCCTCTTCCTCTCATGAACTCCACCTTCGAGCCTCTCACCCAGGCTACCGTCTTTACCAAGCTGGACCTCCGGAGTGCCTACCATCTAGTCCGTATCCGTGAGGGCGATGAATGGAAGACCGCCTTCAAGACCCCCAGGGGCCACTACGAGTACCTGGTGATGCCGTTCGGCCTCACCAACGCCCCGGCGGTATTCCAGGCGCTCATGAACGACGTCCTTCGTGACATGCTGGAGGAGTTTGTGGTGGTGTACCTGGACGACATCCTCATCTTCTCCAAGACCCTCGAGGAGCACATCCAGCATGTCCGCCGTGTGCTGGAGCGCCTCCTCCACAATCGGCTCTTCGTCAAGGCGGAGAAGTGCCGTTTCCACTCCGACTCCGTCGACTACCTGGGCTTCATCGTGGAGAAGGGCTTGACCCGAGCGGATCCTCGCAAGATCCAAGCAGTGGAGGAATGGCCTGAACCCACCTCTCGGAAGGAGTTACAGAGTTTCCTCGGGTTCGCCAACTTCTACCGAAGGTTCATCCGGAACTACAGTCAAGTGGCGGAACCACTTACCAGACTGACCTCTCCCGCCCTGCCGTTCGACTAGTCCCCAGCGGCGTGTGCTGCGTTCCGCTCCCTCAAGAAGAGGTTCACTTCCGCCCCGATCTTGCTCCACCCTGACCCCAAGAGACAGTTCATCGTTGAGGTGGACGCCTCGGATACTGGACTGGGGGCTGTCTTCCCAGCGTTCGGCAACGGACCAGAAGGTACATCCGTGCGCCTTCTACTCGCGTCGGTTCCTCCCTGCCGAGAGGAACTACGACATCGGCAATCGGGAGCTGCTGGCGGTCATGGCTGCTTTGGAGGAGTGGCGTCATTGGCTTGAGGGGGCCGAGGAGCCATTTACCATCTGGACGGACCACAAGAACCTGACGTACATCCGCGCTTCCAAGCGCCTCAACGGTCGGCAGGCGAGATGGGCCAGCTTCCTCAGTCGGTTCGACTTCTCGCTGACTTTTCGTCCTGGTTCCCGCAACACGAAGGCCGACTCCCTGTCCCGGTTACACTCCAAGGGGGCTCCACCCACTGAGGACCCGACTCCCATCCTCCCGGAGGCCAGGGTGGTAGGAGCCGTCACCTTGGGCATCGAGGGGGTGGTAAGGCGTGCCCTACGCTTCCATCGCGCTCCAAGCAACGTACCGATTCATCGTCTCTTCGTCCCCGACTCTGTCCGGTCCCGGGTCCTGCAGTGCGGCCATACCAGCCGGTTTGCCTGCCACCCGGGCGTTCATCGCACGTTCTCCTTCCTGGCTCGTCGATTCTGGTGGCCCACCATGAGGAACGACGTCAAGGAGTTCGTATTGGCCTGCACGGTCTGCGCCCGCAGCAAGGCCTCCCACCAGGCACCCTCCGGGCTGTTACAGCCACTTCCCGTTCCGAGCCGTCCTTGGTCACATGTGGCGCTGGACTTCGTCACAGGTCTTCCCTCCTCCCAGGGGAACACTTGCCTTCTGACCGTGGTGGATCGGTTCAGCAAGGGGGTTCACCTCGTGGCCCTTTCCAAGCTTCCCTCAGCGGCCGAGACGGCGGACCTCCTTACTCACCACGTGTTCCGCCTTCATGGTTTTCCCCAGGACATCGTCTCGGACCGGGGGCCCCAGTTCACCTCCCAGGTATAGCGGGCTTTTTGCAAGGGATTGGGGGCGACGGTCAGTCTTTCCTCTGGTTATCATCCCCAGACTAATGGACAAACGGAGAGGATGAACCAGAGCGTGGAGTCTGCTCTTCGGTGTGTGGCAGCCGAGAGACCAGCTTCTTGGAGCCGTTTCCTTCCCTGGGTCGAGTACTCCATCAACTCCATGGTCAGTTCCGCCACCGGCCTGTCACCTTTTGAGGTGTCCCTGGGCTACCAACCCCCTCTTTTCCCCGCACAGGAGACGGAGGTGGCAGTTCCCTCCGTGCAGGACCACCTCGACCGCTGCCGACGGGTCTGGGAGATCACCAGGACCGCGCTGCTCCGGACATCTGAGCGCGCCTGTCGTGGGGCTGACCGGCGCCGGGTTCCTGCGCCGACGTACCACCCTGGGCAGAGGGTGTGGCTTTCCGCGAGGGACCTCCCGCTTCGGTCCTCGGCCAAGAAACTTAACCCCCGGTTCGTCGGACCTTTCGAGGTTCTGAAGGTACTCAGTCCGGCGGCTCTGCGTCTAAAACTTCCTGCGTCCATGCACATTCACCCCGTTTTCCATGTGTCCCGGGTTAAGCCTGTCTCCCTCAGTCCCCTGATGCCTCCAGCTCCTGATCCTCCACCTCCCGAGATGGTGGACGGTCACCCCCAGTGGCAGGTCCGCCGGTTGATGGGCGTTCGACGGCGGGGTCGGGGGTTCCAGTACCTGGTGGACTGGGAGGGTTACGGCCCGGAGGAACGGAGCTGGGTCTCCCGACAGCTCATCGTGGATCCCGGCCTGATCACGGACTTCCATCGTGCCCATCCGGGCGAGCCGGGTCGGCCTGGTCGCCGGGTGGCTCCCGTGGAGGGGGGGGTACTGTGAGGTTTTGCCCGCTGCTCACCCACTCGCTCTGTTCCTTTAAGATTTTCGGTTAATTAATTGCATTCTCCTCTCCACACGCTTCTTCCTGTAGATGCCGTTTGATTGGTGCTCCCCCAACCACACGCTTGTCAATCTCACCCTGCAGCTGTCACAGCTTGTCATTAAGCATTCCTTTTGCTTTATATACCCTGATTCCCCATTTAGTGTTGTTGGATCGTTCTGATATATTCTCTGCATTTGCCGTTCCTTCCGTCGCCTGCTTTTCCCTGTGCTTTGCCTCCCAGGACTCTCGAGGAGTATTCCGTTTGGACAACCCGTTCCCCGTTACGAAGCGCTCGCCCTGTTTGATCTGCTCGCTTCACGCACAGCGCTCTGGTGAGTTTTTGCAAGACAGTCTTTGGACTCAATCATTTTTCGTGTGTGTAAACACTGAAGAGATCCTGTTTTTCGTTCAGACTGTCTCTCACCCTTTTTGCCTGTTTTGGATATTCATTGGGATTCATATTTGTTTGGACATTGCTCACTGTGTGTCTAACACCGAAGATTCTGTCACTTGGATTTATTGTTTGGACATTGCTCACTGTGTGTTTCACACCGAAGATTCTGTCACTTGGATTATCTGTTTGGGACAAGTCACTTCACCTGTCACCTGTCAGTTCCCAACTGTTCTCTGAGCTAACCCGCTCTCTCTCTCTCCCTGTTCCGCTACCACCTCGGAGTACTGCCGGGAGGATTCTGCAGAGCGGCTCTGACATCACGGACAGATTCCTCAAACGTAACCCCCCCGGGAGAAGCTGCAGAGCAGCAACATTCCTCACATGCTTGTTTCCCAGTTTGTTTCTGTTCTCAACCAAGTTCTTTCTGTTACTCTGTAAAATAAACAAGCCCTAGATTTTGGCTAACTCTGAAACTACTCTCTCTGTGCCGTTTGCGTTTGGGGTCGGTGTCAAACCATAACAGCTATGGTGAAGAGGTACGTTTTTAGCTTATTTCTGAAAATATTAAGAGATCTAGCTTCCCTAATGTCCATAGGTAGTGTGTTCCATAACTTTGGTGCATAGTTAGCAAAGGCTGCATCCCTGATTTTCTTTAGACTGTGGCTTGGAACCTTCAATAGACCAGTAGTAGATGATCGCAATGTTTATACTTTGTATATAAGGAGGAGGACCTTGAAATCAATTGTAAATGTTACCAGAAGCCAGTGTAGGTTACTTACTTGTAACTTCGGGTTTGATCCAAAGAGTAAGTTGCCCCATATTGCTCTGTAACATTTATTTTTTTGTTATAGGACCGACTAGTAGGATTTCAGTTTTGCCCTCATTTAATTTTAGGAAGTTGTTCGTCATCCATTTGTTTATTGCTAAGAGACAGGCGGAAATGGAGTTTATAGCTGTGTGATCATTTGGTTCAGCGGAGATGTACAATTGTGTGTCATCTGCGTAACTATGGAAACATACATTGTGCTTTCTAATGATGTCTCCTCAATGTTCAATGTTCAATGCAATGTTCAATGCAAGTAAAGCACTTTAAACTTTAAGTATGACTAAATGCTTTCTTGACTATATATAGTAACTTCCAAAATCCATAGATTTCCATGTATTTTAGGGGTTTGGGTGGCTAGCTCTTTTTAATATAAATGTCAGATTGTTTTATTTATTTCATAGATTTCTATGCATTTCAGGAGTTTGGGGGGCTGGCTCCCCAAAATAATTAAATAGCATAACCCTAACCTAACCCTAAAACCGAAATAAAGTAAAAAAAGAAAAAAGTTACAAAATCCACCCATTTTCGCCCACAAACCGGCCAAATTCTTTTTTGCGGTCGCGCTACGCGCTCCCGCTTCATAGTTGGCTGTGGCCCCAGTAAATGACCAGTTTAGAAGGCAATATTCAATGTGGGAGAAGACCATACAGTGTAGATATGTCTTTGCGGCTTCAAGTGTTAGGGAGGGCCGTATTTGTTTGAAGTTGGAAATGTTGAAGTTGATGGTGTTCCTCACTTTCTTTATGTGTTTCTTAAAGGTCAGGTTTGAGTCCAAGATGACCCCAAGGAATTTGAAGTGGGAAACAAGTTCTGGTTCTTCCTTCCTTCCCTCCTTCCTCAGGAACACATTGGACCGCTTGATGGTTTCTGGACGCTTGCTAAAGAACATGCACACAGTCTTTTAAATGGTTTGTTCATGATTAGTTCATTATCTACAAATACCTTATAAAGGTCTTATAACTGAGTGTTATTATAAAGTTTTACCAAGAGATATCTTGCAAACTTGTAAAGTATGTAACTGTTATCTGTGTATTTATTATTTTTTTGACTGGAATGTTAGATTTGATTTTATAATGTGAATTTGTATATTTGTATACATCTTTAATTTTTGTGTTTTGTTTTATTTTAATTTGTATTTTTAGTTGTGCATTTGTATTGTATTTGTTTTGTCCAGGACCCCAGGAAGACTAGAGGCTCTTTCATGTGTCTCAATGGGGATCCTTTAACACATTGGCGGCCATTTGGATGCGTCTAAAATCACTGTAGACGGCCAGCATATGTAAACAGACTTGCACAGTCCGTGGGGCTGTTTGTAGAGCTAAATCTATACTTTATAGTATTGCTATCTGTCCATTCTCATTGTCAATTGAGTCCATAAACCATCCCTTCAAAATGGCTTAAAGAAATATTTTTTTCATCAATACGTTCTCATTTTATAGCGCCGTGAATATAAGCGTTATACAGGATTTGGTCTAGTATATTTCCTGGAAGGCTGGATAAAGGGCTAATAGCTACTAACGTTATATCCAATTGCATTTTGGTTATACAGAAGCTACAGTTAAAACTCAAACTGCATATGATTGGTACGATCCTCAAGCATGAATGCATGGAAGGGGGGGTGGGCGGGGGACATCGTTTCTGATTATTGATTACCAATAACCATGTTCGTCTCAGTAGCTACATACGCTGATCAGCTGGTTGAGTATCATAACAACCTCTGATCAGGATGTAATTTACGTGAAAAAGATCTTACCATGAGCCGGTTGGATCCCCCACACCATTTCCCAGTTATCGATCGCCATCTGGTAGATCGATATGTCCATTGGCTGATGATAAATTCCTTTACTGCATCGTGAAATCCGCAATCCAAAACGTATTCCGTGCAACAGGCAATAGCGATCGCTTCAGGTGAGTAGAAAACTACATTGTAAATCCACAACTTCTGCCACAGGGAACACTGCATTATCGATACAGCGCCTCTAAGAGGATCTGGCCGGTAATGCACTTTTTCGAATTCAAAGAGTAAGGTACATCTGCAGTGCAGCTCGTGACCTTGAATAGGTTATTAAAATGGAATAAAAGCCAAAACAACCTTGCCACAGAGATATCCGTGGTTGGTCCCTTAAGCATGGATTCGAAACACGGATTTATACGTGGCGCGTCCCGAATGTGTTAATAAGCATAAACATAAACATAAACATAAACATAAACACACTGTTACCTGGGCCCTGTTTCTTGTACCTGGATAACTGAGTTAGCCGGATAACTTTAACTGGATAACTGAGTTAGCCGGACTTTCCGGTTCCATGTACGTGGATTTTCCAAATCACCATGACAACAGATCCAAAAGTTTGAGCCTGGTCGAAAGCAGAGTTCAAGTTCAACTTAGCCTGAACCATCGCCACGCCCCCGCAAAGAAGTGACGGCCCGTTTCCTGAAACTATTCCCACAGTCTACGATCTGCATTATACCATTCTGAATTACGTTCTTGTGCTCCATTCTTCCAGAGGGGGCTTTTGAAATGTAAAATAGACCCAAAATGCTGATACTAAATTCACTTTGTCCTAAATAATGCACGTTATATATACCGTGGCGACGGTGGCGCTCGCTCGTGCGATGTACACATTATGTGGTTATTTTAATTGTAACTGGGATTAAGATGTCTGATGAGATGCGCTGTTTGACGGATTTGAGAAATTTAATGAGCCGTTGACGTCACATTAATGAATGAGGATAAAGAGATAAACTTCATTCATAACAAAGGATATTCTAAACACGGGTCTCTCGTTCATTAATGTATAAACAATGAATTTATCCCATCTGGCACAGTGGTCCAGCGGTAGTGCTCAAGCCTGCCAACCCAGCGACCGGGGTTCAAAACCCGGTCTTTCCAATATGATTTTTTTGAATATAATATTAATGATTATACGCCAAAGTAGCCTGGTTTTAAGTTAAAATATTATAAATCTACATGCATTGAGGATGTCATTCTTTATATAGCTCTCAACGTGCACCAAATTGAATTATTCCTATATTGCAAAAAGAAGGAGACGACTAGGGTCTTGAACCCCGGTCGTCTGTGTGAAAGTCAAAAGAACAACCCGTTAGACCACATTGGAGATAAGTTAAAGATTGACTATACATCAATCAATGGGTAAGAGAGCCGTATCGTAATTCTGTATAACAGTTAACTAATTATTTTCGCTAGCAAGATCTCATTTGATTATTCAATCCAGCAGGCAAGTTTAAAGAAATATAATCTGATTGATTGAGGTAATGAGGGACTTAAAATTAGCCTATAGATAACGCATTTAACTTGTCGGCGAGGCGATTGAGCCGTACTGCAATATGTTAATAAAGTTTTAAATCAATTAATCAATCAATGCCGCTAGAGAATCAGGATTTCTGCGATCGACACCTGCTGTCTTCTCAGCTGAGGCGGGCGCGCGCACTGATCCTGAGAATCAAGTCTGGCTTGAGTTAACGAGACTGAATCCACCTTCTTGGAACAGGAAAATCCCGGCTTCAAACATCGGGTTAACTGAAGCTGGATAATGACATCTTGATCGACTTAGTTGAACCACGTACAAGAAACAGGGCCCTGGTACCTAAAGCTCTGGTTATTTGTGCTATTGTTTAGTGGAATCCTTGTATATTTTTGTTTGTAGCACATTTCTGTTTATCCCATAACCTGTTTGTGTATTTGTTTGTTCCCTTATCACCCAGCCAATGGTGATTATTTGTCCTGTATATTAATCTTTTGTTTCGCACACAGGGACAATTGAGGACAGGAAGATACCCTGGGGTCTACATTTTGCATCACGTAGGTGACCTGATGTTAAAGACACCAGCCTTAGAGTGAGCACCGCCACCTGTACTTTTGGGCGTCAGTGCCTGTAAGGGGGGGTGGGATTTGATTTCCTTTTATATTTCATTTGGTGCCACTGGTAGTCCTCCTTGATCTCTGTGTTGCTGTGTTTATAAATAAATACTATTATTTTGCAAACTGTTTCCATGGTTTTGTGTCACTGCACCCTGTCTATGGCCTAGTGTTGCGTCCCCTTACTGGGGTGCGTAACAACACACACACACACACACACACACACACACACACACACACACACACACACACACACACACACACACACACACACACACACACACACACACACACACACACACACACACACACACACACACACACACACACACACACACACACACACACACACACACACACACACACACACACACACACACACACACACACACACACACACACACCAAATATTATCAGTGCACTTGTACATTGTGGGTTATTCTGATACATTCGTGCCCAAATTGACAATGGCAACCAAAGTTACACACACATGGATGATGAACCTGACAATCAACACACAGCTCATGGATACAGATAGCAGCGTCTTCTCCAAATGTAATAATAAAAATAAATAAAGTAGATCTCATTAAATTCTTCTCTACTCTGCTCCTGTCAAATGTTGAATATGTGGAACCATGTAAACCCTGTCTCTTGAGAAACTGGAATGAGTCTGGAACCAGGCCTTAATTTAAATCCACCATGTGACTCCCCGGGTATAAAACGCTTCCACTATGGCTATGTTCACACTGCAACCTGCTCAATTCTGATTTATTGCTCAGATCTGATTATGACCCGCTTGCGCAAATGAACAATAAAGAAGATGGACGTAAAAGATTGTGACAAATGTTAATCTAGAGTGACGTAAAAGTTGCATGAAAGTCGCATGACCGTTCAGATTGAGGTTGCATTGTCATACAAATCTGACCTGGCTGTATCTGATTTAGGACCACGTATGAAAGTGGCCCGAATCAGAATTTAAAAGCTCAGATTCCATGGGATTTGTGCTGTTCACACTGTCATGAAAGAATCAGATCTGAGTCACATATAAGTAAAATAAATAAACAAAAAATGTATTTGAGACATTTTCGCTTGCAGTGGGAACGTAGTCAACTTCTTTTTTATTAAATTTTTTTAATCCTCTTTTTCTCCGCCTGATTTTCTATGCTTTTCTCCCCATCCCAATTTAATCGTTACGCCAATTCCCCCCCCTCCCCTACCTGGTCGTTGTGCGCATGTTCCCCCTACTGGTCGGTACGAGGGAACCCTGAAGTCTACCACATGCTTCCTCCGACACATGCAGAGACAGCCAGCGGCTCTCTTTTCACCTAGCAGCGAGGACTCTCATTGGTGAAGTGTAACGCGTGGGAGGTAGAAATACCTTCGACCACAATAAAGAGTCACCTGTGGCACCTCACCTGACCTCTGACCTCTACATATTTGATATCCAGTTTAATCACCTGTACACTGTATATTACTATCGCACTGTACTGTTACAGTACATTTGCACTCTGGTTGAATGCCAAACCTCTTTTCGCTGTACTGTGCTTAGTGCTGTATAATGACAATAAATGTGAACAGTAAAAGCATACACTCTACCTCTAAGTAAACGTGGTTATACCTGTCGGGGATTTCTTTATACAGCATTGCATCTGACCCTTTAAATACAATTACTATAAATGACTCAGGCCTATAAGTAGACCACTTAATGTGGGTGGTGGGAGGCTATGGCGAGCTACAATGCCCCACCCTGAGACACCGTGGCCTGTGCACTGTGCACGCAAATACCCATGAGAAGTCAGTGGAAAACATTTGGTTACTGCGGGCTGAACACTGACATAAATTTTAAGGCCAGTCAAAAGGGGCTCTGTGGGCCCGAATAAAGAGAGTTTATGTTCACGTCGCAAAAACATCTTATTGACAGGCATTTCCCACATCTTAATTCAACTATTTAGTTGCCGAAATTTAAGCAGTCTGAGAACAGGGCTGGGGCCACCTCTGGTGTGGCTTTCAGCAGGTCTCGGTCCTCTGAACTGTCATGCCAGACGCCACTCTTTTGGCGGGGGCCGGGTTTGACGCAAGTCTGGAAAAATGGACTATACCTCTCCGGTCTGTTTCTGTTTCTGTGAATGAATGTTTGTGGATATCTCAAGATAAATCACATCCAATAGTGTTAGGGACCAGTTAATCACTGTAGGCTTCTCAGGCTCCTTCCATCTCATTGCTATTAGCTTCTTCGCTGCTGTGACACCCGCTAGGACAACCCTTTTTAGTTGAACGGACGCAGGTAGTGTCGTTATATCATTCAGGAGTAGCGTAACAGCTGTGAATGGGATAGTTAAGCCACACAGATCTGAAAGTTTGTCCGTTATTGACCTCCATAAGTGGGCCACTGGTGGGCAATCCCAATACATATGCATATAAGTGCCAGTGGCCTTTTGAGAGCACAGCGTGCACCGAGAGTCGGATATCAGTCCCATAGCAAATAGCTTCCTAGGTGTAAGATAGGTCCTATGAATATAATTAAAATGTATTTGCTGGTGATTGGGGTTGAGGGAAGATAATGCCACATTTGCCCAAACATCATCCCAGTCAAACTCGGGGTCCAACTCCGGGATATCCACCCGCCAGATTGTATCCAATGATACATTTTTATACGTGGATTGAATTAAGAGCGTATAAAAGTCTGAGACAAACTCTCTGGAGGTCGTCCTGTCCACTATGAGCCTGAGGAAGGGGTGTGGGTGCAAAGCTTGAGCCCACGGCACGCCATGCGCCCTCAGCGCTGACCTTAGTTGAAGGTAAAGAAAAAAGGACTCGCCGGGAAGATCATAAAATTCTCTTAAGTCCTGAAACGCACGGAGGCCGTTCTTATCATAAATATCCTCCAGAGTATGAACTCCCCTCCTCTGCCATTGAGGAATATTAACCGGCTTGTGCCCAACAAGTAATTGTTGGTTATTAACACGACCTCTGTACATTACGCCACGTTTGGATCACGTGACTTATGATCGGTCCATACCTCAGCCGGCATTTCGAAATAGAGACAGTGGAGTACACCACATCCTGCAATCTTAGCGGTGATACCGCCGCCGCTTCTAAGGTGCGCCAAGATACAGCATCTACAGGGTCTAGCCAGCACATCAGAGGTCTCAGTGAGAAGGACCAGAAATAAAGCTTAAAATCAGGGATTGCGAGGCCCCCATCTTGTTTCCTACGTTGAGTAGTAGCCCTTTTGATTCTCGGGCGTTTGTTATTCCAGATAAATTTAGATACCATCGATTGTACCTTGCGCCAGTGGTCTATTGGAGGGGGCAGGGGGAGCATTGAGCTAACAAAATGTATCCTAGGCAGAACGTTCATTTTGATTATGGAAGCTCGGGCTTGTAGGGAGTTAGGAAGGGACGACCATCTGTCTAGATCCTGGCGTATTTTATCATAAGTACCCGTGAAGTTGTACTTAGTAGTTTGACTCAGCGTGGGGAATATCTCTATACCCAAGTATTTAAAATGTTCCACTATGGGGATATCAGCTGGTAGTCGCACCGCCTTGGCCAGCTCATTAAGAGGTAGGCAGGCTGATTTGTTCCAGTTAATCTTAAAGCCTGACAATTTACCAAAGTCGTTGATTATTTCCAATAATTTTGTGGCCGACCGGGAAGGGTCATCCATAAAAATCAGTAGGTCATCCGCATAGAGAGCAATTTTGTGTGGTGTATTATTGATCATTATGGGGACGATGTCCTCTGATTGCCTAATAAATTGGGCCAATGGTTCGAGGGAAAGCGCGAATAGTCCCGGGCTCAGAGGACAACCCTGTCTAGAAGATCTGGAGACTGGGAAAAGTGTGGAACAGTTTTTGCCTGTCAGTATCATTGCCGACGGCGAGGCATACAGGACTTTAATCATATGAATAAAATTCTTTCCCAGACCCATGACCTCAAGTACCTTCCACAGGTATGACCATTCTAGTCTGTCAAACGCCTTCATGGCATCCAAAGACAGAACAGTGGACGGAGCTGTATTGTCTTTACTGTTATCGACTACATGCAACAGCCTCCTAAGATTATCTGCAGCCAGACGCCCCGGGATAAAACCAGTTTGATCGCAGTGTACCAATACCGTCATAAATCTCTGCAGGCGGCGGGCCAGCACCTTGGCAAACACTTTTAAATCGGCCCCGAGAAGACTCAAGGGCCTATAGCTACCACAATCATTGGGATCTTTGTCCTTCTTGAGAAGTAAAGAAATCAGCGCCATGTTGACATCTCTTGAGAACTCCCCCTGTTCGATAGCGTAATTGATCATATCGAGCATCAATGGGCCCAGTTGGTCCCAGAAAGCTAAATACACCTCGGGTGGAATACCATCCCAGCCTGGTGCCTTACCCCTCTGCATTTCAGCGATCGTCTCCCTTAGTTCCATAAGGGTGATCGGTTTCCCCAGTTCCTTAGCCTCTTCCTCAGAAATGTGGGGTATCTTAAGCCCGCCAATGAACGATTCAAATTTAGAGTCGTCGAGATTAACCTCTGAGCTATATAACTGTGAGTAAAACTCTTTAAAAGTGTCGTTGATCTTTTTCGAATCAGTAGTGATTGTACCCTGTCGCGTCTTGATCGAGGGGATATCCGAGAAATGATCATTCGAGCGTATTTTCATTGCCAATAGATGGCTAGGCCTGGAGCCGTGAAAGTAGTAATGTTGCCTTGTCCTATGTATCAAGAACTCAGACTGTTGTTTAAGTATGGAGTTTATTTCCTTCTTGACTATCTTACGTTGTGTGTTTAGTCATTCACTATAGTTAGTTTGCAAAGATGCGTATAGATCCGCATATAATGTTTCCAGTCCTTCTAGTTTTTTTGATCGGGATTTACGTACAGTAAGTTGGAGGAGAAAAGTGTGACATGACCCCTGATAAATCCTTTCAATGCGTTCCATAGGACCCTGGGGTCATCGACCGTGCCAACATTGATCTGCAAGAATTCAGCTAGTTTACTCCCGAACTCAGAACAGAAATCATCGTTCTTTAATAAGGTTGAGTTAAAACTAGGGATGCTCGATATTGGCTTTTTTACCGATACCGATATTCCGATATTGTCCAACTCTTAATTTCGATACCGATACCGATACCGATATCAACCGATACCGATATATGCAGGGTTTCCCCCCAAAAGAACGGAATAATTTCAGGTAACTAATAATTTCACTGGATGCATTCAAAAGGCTTTCTAAATGTAAGCATTATCTGTGCAAAATATGATAATTAAAAAAGTAAAAATTAACATTACATCTCAATTACAATCTCTTGTTGTTGAATTAAACCAAAATGCATACTTTTGACAATAAATAAAATAAGAATTGGTTCTTACTTGCTTGCCTGGGTAAATAAAGGTTAAAAAAAAAAAAATTTTTTTTTTTTTTTTTTTTACCGATACCGATATTTTCCGATATCACATTTTACTGCCGATATCGGCCGATAATATCGGTCGGCCGATAATATCGGACATCCCTAGTTAAAACGCCACCTGGGAGCTCTCGTGGAGAGCCTGCCAAAGGTTGCCACAAGGAAAATCCCCTTGTGGTCCGAGAGAGCCAGGGGAACCAATGAGACGTCGAAACTATCAAACAAATTAGGGGATGCGAATGCATAGTCTATTCGAGAGAAGGTTTTGTGTCTGGCAGACAGGTGAGAGTAATCCTTGAGGGTGGGATTGGATAAGAGCCATAGGTCTGCGAGTGTCCTGGGCCCACATCCTGAGGGCCTTAGAGGACCGTTTTTGGTCGCTTGTTTCAGAGGGCCCGGACCTATCCATCTCCGCATCCCAGCACGCATTAAAATCGCCACCCACAATGAGAGCGTATCCAGTAAGTTCCAACATATTCTTCGTGATTGTATTATAGAACGCTGAATCAAATGTGTTAGGGGCATATAATGCTATTATTGCCATCTTCCTATGAGAGAACTCAACTTTTGCTATAGTAATCCTTCCCTCCGTGTCCGACCACACATCCAGGACTTTGATATCAAGGTTACGTCTTGTAACTATGACGACTCCTTTCGTCTTATCATCGGCTGAGGATGAGGAGATAACGTGATATTGTCGATTTGCTAGCCTTGACACATCACCCACCAATAAATGCGTCTCACTAAGGAGAGCAATGTCAATATTTCTTCTCTTCAATAACCAAAGGACACTGGCACGCTTGTGTGGGGCGTTAAGACCTCCTGCGTTCCAAATTAAAATATTCAATTTAGCCATGGTCGAGTTTGTCTAAATGCGTAGAGAACATATCAGTGCAGCCAGGCTGAGTACAGAGGCGCTGATCCAGGCGGGCCCAGACGGTCAATCCCAGGAGTTCAGAGGAGGAACAATTACACACATATAAGACAACAGTACATAAAACACAAAAAAATACCACCCCAGTTACAACCCCCCCTCCTTCTACTCTAAACCCTAACCCACCCGTCCTATTATAAGCCCTCCTATACCCACTCTCCAATCCCCTCCCTATGCCCCATCCACTAAGGATGGTCATCTTCCTATCATTTCCCACTGGAGTCATGGATCCAATAAGACGCTCCCCACTCCGACCCCCCTCTAGATAAACCCCTGATTAAACCCCCACTAGTCCAATAAACACAAATAATAATAAAAATAAAATTCAATAAGAATATCGGTCGAAAACCACCTGAGCCTTGGCCCTAACATGAGATAACCATAATGGAAAAAATAGCCATTATTATATAATAACTCAACATCACCCCTGCAACCATCTATTTCCGAGTCTGCGCATCAACGTCGCAATGTTATAGCACAAATGGATAAAGGAAAATTCAAAAAAAAAATTATTAAAGCATACCAGCATATAGTCTAAGGCAGGATCGGATCACAGGTAAATTGTGTAAACAGATGTCATTTAAACAACGACAATAATAAGAAAGGGAAAAAAGGGGGTTATGGTCAAAGTGCACACCTGTAACAGCCCCTCTGAACAGGCACAGCGGTTGGAATGACATAACCTATGTAAGAATAGAATTAAACACATTCATTAACCCGGGGATGGTAATAAGCAATACCTGACACAACCTGTTATCATATATTGTTTCAATAAAGATATCGGTCGAAAACCACCGTGAGCCTTGGCCCTAACATGAGATAGCTATAATGGAAAAAATAGCCATTATTATATAATAACTCAACATTATTAATAGAATTAAACACATTCATTAACCCGGGGATGGTAATAAGCAATACCCGACACAACCTGTTATCATATATTGTTTATATATATAATCAACCGATCTTCTCCTACCGGAGCCCAAAGCTCAAAACAGCCTGGATATAAAAATAAAAGCATACAAGAAGTTAGTTAAGGACCCGATCACCGTTGAATTGTGTGAACCGATGACACTTAAACAGCAACAACAACCAAAGTGCGTAAATATTAACGGGTCTCGAATGTCTCAGCGCAGACGTTAGACGCAGCCCGCTAGCTAGCCCGAGGCTAGCGCGTAAGCTAGTGATGAATCCGGATAGCACGTTAGAGTCTGTTATGTACATTGTTCAGCTAGCTCGTTAGCTTCCAAAGAGGCGATACACAAGTACGACCATGAGGTCAGCATTAGCAAGTAACAGAAGTCATTGGGAAGCCCAGCTAGTTGGATGGGCAGTGGGCAGTTAGCATGTCTGGGCATGACAGCAAGTATTTGTGAATAGCCGGCCCTATCAATGCATTCAGGCCCACATCGCCAAGTCACTCACCCGATATAGTTATCAAGCTACAGTCTCGGGTATCCCCTCGAGATATTCCTTCGCTTTAGCCAACGACCAAAATGAACGCCGAACCATCGACCTTATCCAACACAGATAATTTCGCGGGAGCGAATAGCGTGGGCCTCAGGCCTAGTTTCCATAGCCTGTTCATGACCACTTTGTATTCGCCTCTCTGTGCTTGAACCTCCGGTGTAAAGTCTTCGAAAATGGCCACTTTGTGATCGCCAAGCCTTAGATTACCCCTTCTGGCACGGGCCGACCGCATGATGAGCTCCCTCTGCTGAAGCCTGTTCAGCTTGACAATGATGGGCCTCGGCTCCTTGTTCACACCAGGAGTGGTCCTGCCCGCTCTGTAGGCCGATTCACAGACGGGAGGGGAGGGGAGGACGTCATTCCCCAGTATTTCTTGCAGCAATTCCGGCATGGTCTCAGAGAGACGGCCTTCCCCGTTGCCCTCCGGTACTCCAACAATCCTGATGTTGTAGTGTCTCTCCCGGGACTGTATTTCCACAATTACCGACTGTAGTTTGACAACTTCAGCCTGCCTAGCCAGCAGGGAGGACTCTAGATCCGCCATCTTCTCGCCCTGTAATGATACCTCCGTCGTTAGCTCGGCTAGTTCGTTAGCATTAGCCGAGGAGATAACGTACAGCGACTCCATCTTGTCTATCAGCGGGACGACCGCCAACCTTATTTCTTCTGATATCTCTCGATGAAGGTTATCACAAAAATCCGCCAGCACTTTCCTTTGTGTTTCAGCGAAGCGTGTCTCAGATTCTGCATGGAGCTTGGTCATGACCGAGAGCACAGCTTTGCTTATCTCCCCGACACCGGGCGATGGTGCGGCCAGGCCCGGTGGTAGTTTTCTGGCTGGAGCGCTCATGGATCTGGCTTCCACCACCGACATCGCAGAAAGTCGAAAAAAGTTGACGACAGTAGTTGAAACTCGACGACTTAACAAGCAGACAAAAAACAAATAAAAATAAAATAAAGACTAATGGGGAAAAACGTATATTCCGCACGGTAGAAGGGAGCTCACGTGAAACACGTCTACTCCATGATGCCGGCTCCGCCCCTCTAGAGTAATGCAGTCTATGTATTACTTTGAGTCGGATCAGTTGGAGCCTGGCGTTAACAGGCTTGTATTTCTAGTTACAGTGCAGAAACGTATATTATGTATAATAAAAAAAAGACAAAGATCCCTATGTGCACAGATACTGTCACAGACATTACCACTAAGCCCAAGAGACCGGCAGATTTAATGCCGCCCCAGAAGAGGACAGACTTTTTGGTTTGGTGTGTGAACTAGGTGAAATTGAGAATGAGGTAAATTTTGTGTTTTACTGTCCTCTCTACGACTTGCGGACTTTATACATCAACTTCATCGATTTCGAACAGGCCTTTGACAGTCTAGATAGGAACAGTCTGTGGCACCTGATGGAGCACTATGGAATCCCACCGAAGTACATCAACATCATCAGAGGATCATATGACGGGATGACAAGTAGGGTACTGCACAGAGGGGAGCCCTCAAACCCGTTCGAGATAAAGACCGGAGTGAGACAAGGCTGCCTGCTGTCCCCCTTCTTGTTCCTGCTGGCCATTGATTGGACCATGAAGAAGACAACAGAAGGAGCCAGAAACGGCATCCAGTGGACACTGATGCACCAGCTTGAAGACCTCGATTTTGCAGATGACCTAGCTCTCTTATCACACAGTCACCAGCAAATGCAACAAAAGACCAACAAACTAAAGGAAACAGCCTCAACTCTAGGAATGAAGATCAATAGGGTAAAAACCAAGATTATGAAGATCAACACAAAGTGCCAGCAAAACATTGAACTAGAGGGAGAGGCCATCGAAGAAACTAACTCCTTTACCTACCTTGGGAGCGTAGTAGATACAGCGGGTGGCACAGAAGAAGACATCAGAGTGCAAATCGGAAAAGCAAGAACGGCATACAACCTACTTGGTAGAGTATGGAGGTCTCGCGAAATAAAAACCAACACAAAGCTGAGGATCTTTAACTCCAATGTTAAATCAGTCCTCCTGTATGGCTCGGAGACCTGGAAGACAACCGTAGGCCTGAAGCAGAAAGTACAGTCCTTCATAAATTCCTGCCTCCGCCGCATTCTAAGAGTGAGATGGCCAAATGTCATTACAAATCTGGACCTGTGGGAGCGCACAAAACAATTACCCCCGCCAGAAGAAATAAAGAAGAGAAAGTGGATGTGGATAGGCCATACCATGAGAAAGGAAGACACAAACATCACCCGGCAAGCCCTACGATGGAACCCACCTGGAAAGAGGAAACGCGGCAGGCCTCGAAACACCTGGCGCCGTTCTTGGGAAGGGGAAATGAAAGAGGCTGGACTGGGATGGCACAACATCGTTCGGGAGGCCAAAAACCGTGCAACATGGAAATAAATCGTCAGTGGCCTATGCTCCGCAGGGAGTTCAAAGGCTTAAGTCAAGTAAGTCAAGTCTACGAGGACATAAGGGAAGTCTTGGTTCACTTTGTGTTTTACTGTCATCTCTACGAGGACGTAAGGGAGGTACTTTTTAGTAAAATGTCTTCCATTCATGTTGATTTTCTTGAGTGACTATGTTTGATGAAGAAGACCTTTGTCCCGACTCTAGTGTCAGAATGTTATGAAGTGGATGGCCATTTTGGATAATCACACTGTATTTTTACCAGTACACACATTACAAAAACCTTTCTACAAAACAAATTTTCCGTGGGATTTTTAGAAACTTTGGACTGTATGACTATAAGACTTCAGGCTATGGAACCGTTGTGGTTTCCTACCTCTCACCTGGAACCCAAAAACAGGAATCTGGTGTCAAGTCAACACAAAAGTAAGAAAATATTCTTTTTAATTTCAGTGTGTTCAAACTGTTTCTCTAATACATAAGCACTCAAAGTGATTTTTCTTTATTGCAACTTCAGAATGTTACCTTTCAAAAAAGACCAGACTCATGCATGTGCTATAAGTATAAAGCTAAGCTTTGCAAAAAAGGTATGCAAATCGCTTTTGTTTTCTGCAAATGAATGTGCACAGAAAATTACCTGGCAATCTTGCCATCACTTCCTGAGATATGTCCATAACTGTTAAGCAAACCTTAAAACTAACTTTAACCCTAACCATAACTGTTAAGCTAACCCTTATTATAACCTAACTTTATACCCTAACCATAACTGTTAAGCGACTAACCTTTAACCCTAATCATAACCATAACACGGGTGGTAGTGTAGTGGTGACCATAACAGTCCATCTGTGACAGTGACACGCTATCCTGTGGTGGACCGGCGGGCGCGTCTCATGCATGGGCGTGATATGGGGTTGTACCAGCATACACGAAGCACTGTTGTGCCTGCATCCGGCAGTGGCTGTGTTTTTCCTCTGTCACAAAGACAACACTGTGGTCATCATCACCTCCCCTTGGTAAACCTCTGTTCAGTAAGTTTGCCTAACAGAGTTATGTATGGCTGGTGGTGGTGGTGGCTGGGGGGGGGGGGTCTCACCTCTACTCAGATTGTCTTCTATAATTCAATTAGATCATAGGTGGTAATAAGCCATTACAATGATTCATGTCAGCATACTGAGAGCATCCTTGGTCCTCTGTCCCCAACGGACCTATAAGGATGAGTTGACCCAGAACCATATTTCAACTCTCTCTCTCTCTCTCTCTCTCTCTCTCTCTCTCTCTCTCTCTCTCTCTCTCTCTCTCTCTCTCTCTCTCTCTCTCTCTCTCTCTCTCTCTCTCTCTCTCTCTCTCAGTAAAATCTTCTCACTTTGTCTCTACTCACTCTCTCTCTCTCTATCTATCAGTAGAATAAATATTTTCCACCATCTCTCTCTGTCTCTGTCTTTCTCTCCTCTCACTCACTCACGCCCCACCCTCCTCTCTCTCTTCCTACCCCTCTCTCTCTTCATATCTCTCCCTCTCTTTGTCTCTGTCTCTCTCTCTCTCTCTCTCTAGTCTCTCACTATCAGCTGTCACCGTGCTGGCGCCAGACCAGAGTGCACCCTGCCCTCTTACCTTCTTCTCAGTGACATGTCCACTCATCCAGAGGTAGAACAGAGGCCACCCGATCTGGAGCCTCCAACACCAACCATTGCTCGGCTTTACAGTAAGCAGTGGAGCTCATGACAAGACAAATGGCCATAATATACATTAGATTATTATAACAGTGCGTATTCTAATGGTCATAGCAAACAGCATTGTAAGGCCAGGCAAGTTTATTTATGTAGCACATATCCGGCAGATATTGCAAATCATTTTAATGATTACTTTACAAATAAAGTAGACAAGCTGAGGAATGCCATGGGTGCAGTAGAGGACACAGTGTCACATAACATCATTACAGATTGTATCATGAAGGAAAAGCAGTGCATGTTTGAATTCCATGTTACAGAAGAAAATGTTGAAAATATGCTTTACACCTGTCTGATGATAAATCTCCTGGTATTGACAACTTGGATAGTAAACTGCTCAAAATGACTGCAAAATACATATCTAAGCCATTAAGTCACATCTTCAATAAATGTTTAGAGCAAGGTGTGTGCCCCGAGATCTGGAAGGAAGCCAAGGTTATCCCATTACCGATCTATCTAGGTCGTCCTCGGACGGGCCCTCCATCGGTGCTTCCAGTCATCCCGATCCTCCATGCATCTGGCTAGCTCGCCGGTGCTTTCTGTTCCCGCATCTCTCCTGAGTACGTCCACGTAGGTTAATGTGGGACGTCCTCGTGATCGATGCCCGTGTGTTGGTTCCCACAGCACAAGTTTGCTGGTTGGCATCTCATGGTGTCTCTGGCAGTGACCTGCCAGCCTCATTCTCCTGACTGCCACTTTATCGCTCACCTTTAGCACCCCCCATACAAGATTGCATTAGTGACATGCTCATCCCTGTTGATGTTGAGCACCACGCGCATCATTCTGGTGTAGCACCCATCCAAGGACTTCTGCAGGGTGGGCTTCAAGGGCCAGCATTCACTGCCATACAAAAGGACAGACTCAACTGTTGCATGAAAGAAGTTGAGCTTGATTTGACGGGGGAGGTTGGATTTCCACACACTGGTCATGCCGTTCAGAGCCCTCCACGCAAGCGCCTTCCTCACTTTAAGGTCTTGCTCGGACGAGTTGATCCACGAGCCCAGGTACTTGAAATCACCATTACCGAAGGACAAAAGAAAAACCTTTGCTGGTTCCAACAGTCGACCCATAACCATAAGTCTTCTCCCAGTGTTAAGTAAAATAATAGAAAAGGGAAGTTTGCTTGGGCCTTTGCTATACTCAATATTCACAAATGACCTCCCTTTTATGTATTAAATAAATCTAGTGTAATCCTGTATGCTGATGATTTGACAATGTACAGTACAGCATCAACATGTAGTGAGCTTAAAGCCATAACAGACTGGGTCAACAATAACAAACTGGTACTCAACATTGCAAAAACAAAAGCAATGGTGTTCGGATCCAGGCACATATTAAGCAGCGATCCACAATTAAGCCTGACTCTGGCTGGTCAGCCAGTGGAACAGGTAAAAGAGGCTAAGTTGCTTGGCATGATTCTTGATTCTGGTTTAAAGTGGACAAAGTGTTAGGGCAGCGGTGGCGGAGCCCAATAGCAGAACACAGGGAGAGAGATAATGGAGCGTTTTAAGTAGGTTTTAATTCCTTTGGGTACCAAGCAGACAAGGCAGTAGAGAATATACAAGAATGTGCGACTTTGGACGAGTAGTGACTCTTACTAGAGTTCCTCAGGAATGTCCAGGCAGGTAGTACGTCAGGAGACAGCGTTGGCCGGGAGTGGTGGTCCTGGCCACAGGGAGAACAGAGGTTAGGACATGGCAGGCAGTACAGACAGAGCAGGCAAGGCTAAGTACGTCCTCCTACCTAGGGTAGAAAGGATAACACTGAGACGATCAGTAACAGGATCCGCAGGGTTGATATCCAGACCGTTGATGAGCTGACGGCTCTCAGCTGGGCTGATGGGCTGATGACTCTCAGCTGGGCTGATAGATGGCATCGCCCATATAAGGGCGTTGAAGTAGGTAGAGAAATGGCGGCTCTCGCCATGATTGTGACACAAAGCAAATTGACAGTATCATAACAAAAATAGGAAGGAGCATAGCTGTGACAAGAAAATGCACAAAGTATTTAACACCAACCACTTTGAAAGAAGTCATCCAGGCTCTGGTTTTGTCACATCTTGAGTACTGTCCCGTCATATGGTCATCAGCAGCAAAAACACATACAGAAACTACAAATAGCTGCCAGACTAACTCTCCACGGTTCAAAGCGCACTTACATTGGAGTTATGCACAGAAATGTATCATGGCTTCCGGTTGAGAAACGTCTGCAATCCCGTCTCATTACTTTTCTCAGAAAGTTGTCAAAAAACCACAGTATTTTTATGATCATATAGTTTAAGAGAAGAACATGACATATGACCAGACAAGCTACGTCAGGCCATCTACTGGCACATAAACCCAGAACAAAGCATGCAAGCATGCACTGAAGCCTTATGGCATAGCCGTGAAAACCAATTGACTGTTAATTGTATTTATGTTGATGGCAGTGCTGCTCAGGAAGCACTATTTATTTGATTTTAATTATTTTATTTTAATACTTTTTACTAATAAATATCTTGTACAATATCATCCTAACTGAGGATGAGATTGTTAATGATGTTGATAATGATGTAATTGATGATGTAATTGATGTTGATAATGATGTAATGTATTGAATATTGTTGTATTGTTGTAAGTGCCGGACCCCAGGAAGAATAGCTTTTGTCAAGTGCAAAAGCTAATAGGGATCCTAAATAAACATAAACATAAACATACATTGAAGCAATTCTAAGTGATTCATATATATATATATACCCAATTACCCATATAACTCTGTATGATAGCATGCACAATAATGCTGTATATACCGTATTTATTTATTATTATTTATTCTTACCATATACACAGTATATCTATCCATCTGTCTGTTCATACGTGCATATAATCCTTTTTTACATATCTGTAGATTCTATATCTATATCTGTACACATCCCTTACCTACTCTTTAGTTACGCTGCTGGCCAGTATGATTTACTACCATACCTGTCTTATACTATACCTGTATCACTGTACATATTAATAATACAACTCTGTACATACATCTGATTAACACCATACTCAGTAGTACTAATTCATATATTTTATATAGTTACATTGTACATTACTATTGCACTTTACTTTTACAGTACATTTGCACTCTGGTTGGATGCCAAACTTATTTTCATTGTGCTGTACTCGTGCTGTATAATTACAATACCTTTTAATCTAATCTAACATACAATTTACAAAAAAAGGAAAGAGCATAATAAAAAGAATAAACGTGTAAACGAGCAGCTCATCCATTCTGCCCACATGCTGTCTGGACCTGCGAGCCGTGTTGCTGATAGACACACATGAAGGATAAATCCTGCGAATGACCTCGTCAAAAGAAAAACAAAGTTAACGGCGGGTCATCCGCGGTTAATTGTTTTGCCAAATAGAGACACCCGCATGTGTGTGTCATGATCACGATGTGTGGCGATAAATCTTTGCTTCGGAAACATGTAGAACCAGATTCCTTTTCTTTCCGTCTATCTGCTTTGCGTCGAGGCCACGCGGGAGGGGGGAGGGGGGCGGGCTCCCTGGTCGCCATGAGCCGCGTCCCACACGCGCACTCCTCCCAAAGACAACGCAGAGGCCCACGGCGGCCTGCATGGTGGACAATGGAGATTTAATTAGCAGACGCTGAAGGGACGTTGATTGGAACTTTACTGAGTGACCACGTCATGTGTCATCAGATTAATGGATGTGTTTGGCCCTCCTTCACACATGTGTGGTGCACACACACACACACACACACACACACACACACACACACACACACACACACACACACACACACACACACACACACACACACACACACACACGCACACACAGCAGAGAGCATTACTATTACTCCACAGATTTTACATGAACATTAAAGGTCACATATCAAGTCAAGTCAAGAGTTTTATTTGTCACGGCATACGAGTATACAATGAAATGCGGGTGGTCTTGCCCGCAATGATGTGCATGATACAGTAGTAATAACATATAATAGAATCCAATAGAACGACATTGTGCAATAAAACAAGTAAACAGAGTAGGGCATATCGGTATATGTACATAAGTTATTTACAGAGCATGGTAGGACATGCTAGGTCCTGTGGTAGTGCAATACACTGTTAGCTACGGATGAGGCACTGGGTCTTTCTGTACATGCTATATTATACAATCTCAAGTTATACTATTACTATTCTAAAGTGACCTTTCCTTAGTGGCCATAAGTGTGGGCGTGTGCAGCATGAGTGTGTGCTTGCTCATGTTAAAGTGGCTGCTAGTGTGTGAGCGTGTACAGTGTGTGTGTCGTGTGTGTGCTCATGTGTGCTTGTGTGTGGAGAGTTCAGTGTTCAAGGCTCTGATGGCCTGGGGGAAGAAGCTGAGCCGAAGTCTCTCTGTCCTAGTGGCTGGTGTTCGCAGGCGTCTGCCTGACCTCAGCAGCATGAACAGGCTGTTGTTGGGGTGGTGAGGGTCTTTCATTATTCTGCAGGCTCTGGATTTGCACCTCTTGTTGTATAGAACCTGCAGGGGTGGTAGTGCAATACCTGTGGTACGCTCGGCTGAGCGCACCACTCTCTGTAGGGCCTTCTTGTCCTGTGCCGTGCTGTTTCCATACCAGGCAGTGATGTTTCCAGTCAAGATGCTCTCTACAGCTCCGGAGTAGAAGGACTGGAGTATCTTCCCAGATACTCTGAACTTCCTTAACTGTCTCAGGTGGTAGAGGCGCTGCTTCGCCTTTTTTACGACTGAGTCTATGTGTGTTGTCCATGTCAGATCCTCTGAGATGTGGACCCCCAGGTACTTAAAGCTGCTCACCCTGTCCACGGTAGCCCCGTTTATCCTCAGTGGTGTGTGTGTCTCCTGCAGTCCTCTCCTATAATCCACAATCAGCTCCTTGGTTTTACCAATGTTCAGGAGCAGGCTGTTCCAGTGACGACGCGGTCTCCACTGACGACGCGGTCTCCCAAGTACTACACAGCACCCTCTCTCACCTTGACCGCCAGAAGGGGGGCTATGTGAGACTGTTGTTCATTGACTACAGCTCAGCGTTCAACACCGTAGTCCCCACTGGACTGGTGGACAAGCTGATCGAGCTGGGTCTGAGCTCCGCTCTGAGCGCCTGGGTACTGGACTTTCTGAGTGAAAGACCCCAGGCGGTCAGGGTGGGGGGTCAGACCTCCAACACCATCACCCTGAGCATCGGGTCCCCCCAGGGCTGTGTTCTGAGCCCCCTGCTGTACTCACTCTACACACACGATTGTGTGGCCAAGTTCAGCTATTCCGTCTGGGCCAGCAGATTTTCTGGTGTCCACCTGCATATTATAACCAACAAGTTATTTTATTTGTATTTTTATTCGTTGAACTTTTATTTAACCAAGCAGGTAAATTAAGAACAAAGGGCCTCTCAGTCGGGTAACAGTGGAAGGGGATTAAAATAATTAAATTAAAATAAATTAAATAGAAAAGAGACAGACAAGTTAATATAGGTCTCTAAAACATGACTTTGAAGTATCACTCAGATGATGTATTCCTGTTCTCATTCCTGAACTCTCCGTTTCAGTCCTGTTCTCATTCTAGCATGATGCCTCTATACCTCTCTGTTTCAGTCCTGTTCTCATTCAGCCACTATACCTCTCTGGTTCAGTCCTGTTATCTTTCTAGAAGCCTCTATACCTCTCTGTTTCAGTCCTGTTCTCATTCAGCCTCTATACCCCTCTGTTTCAGTCATGTTCTCATCCTAGCAGACTCTATACCCCTCTGTTTCAGTCCTGTTCTCATTCTAGCAGCCTCTATACCGCTCTGTTTCAGTCCTGTTCTCATTCTACCAGCCTCTATACTTCTCTGTTTCAGTCCTGTTCACATTCTTGCAGCCTCTATACTTCTCTGTTTCAGTCCTGTTCTCATCCTAGCATGATGCCTCTATTCCCCTCTGTTTCAGTCATGTTCTCATTCTAGCCACTTCTATACCTCTCTGTGTCAGTCCTGTTCTCATTCTAGCAGCCTCTATACCTCTCCGTTTCAGTCCTGTTCTCATTCTAGCATGATGCCTCTATTCCCCTCTGTTTCAGTCCTGTTCTCTTTCTAGAAAACTCTATACCTCTCTGTTTCCGTCCTGTTCTCATTCAGCCTCTATACCCCTCTGTTTCAGTCCTGTTCTCATTCTAGCAGCCTCTATACCTCTCTGTTTCAGTCTTGTTCTCATTCTAGCAGCTTCTATACCCCTCTGTTCCAGTCCTGTTCTCATTCTAGCAGCCTCTATACCTCTCTGTTTCAGTCCTGTTCTCATTCTAGAAGACTATACTTTTCTGTTTCCGTCCTGTTCTCTTTCTAGATGCCTCTATACCTCCCTGTTTAAGTCATGTTCTCTTTCTAGAAGCCTCTATACCTCTCTGTTTCAGTCCTGTTCTCTTTCTAGAAGCCTCTATACTTCTCTGTTTCAGTCCTGTTCACATTCTAGCAGCCTCTATACTTCTCCGTTTCAGTCCTGTTCTCATCCTAGCATGATGCCTCTATTCCCCTCTGTTTCAGTCATGTTCTCATCCTAGCATGATGCCTCTATTCCCCTCTGTTTCAGTCATGTTCTCATTCTAGCCACTTCTATACCCCTCTGTGTCAGTCCTGTTCTCATTCTAGCAGCCTCTATACCTCTCCGTTTCAGTCCTGTTCTCATTCTAGCATGCTGCCTCTATTCCCCTCTGTTTCAGTCCTGTTCTCTTTCTAGAAAACTCTATACCTCTCTGTTTCAGTCCTGTTCTCATTCAGCCTCTATACCTCTCTGGTTCAGTCCTGTTATCTTTCTAGAAGCCTCTATACCTCTCTGTTTCAGTCCCGTTCTCATTCAGCCTCTATACCCCTCTGTTTCAGTCATGTTCTCATTCTAGCAGCCTCTATGCCCCTCTGTTTCAGTCCTGTTCTCATTCTAGCAGCCTCTATACCTCTCCGTTTCAGTCCTGTTCTCATTCTAGCATGATGCCTCTATTCCCCTCTGGTTCAGTCCTGTTATCTTTCTAGAAGCCTCTATACCTCTCTGTTTCAGTCCTGTTCTCATTCAGCCTATATACCCCTCTGTTTCAGTCATGTTCTCATTCTAGCAGCCTCTATGCCCCTCTGTTTCAGTCCTGTTCTCATTCTAGCAGCCTCTATACCTCTCTGTTTCAGTCTTGTTCTCATTCTAGCAGCTTCTATACCCCTCTGTTCCAGTCCTGTTCTCATTCTAGCAGCCTCTATACCTCTCTGTTTCAGTCCTGTTCTCATTCTAGAAGACTATACTTTTCTGTTTCAGTCCTGTTCTCTTTCTAGATGCCTCTATACCTCCCTGTTTAAGTCCTGTTCTCTTTCTAGAAGCCTCTATACCTCTCTGTTTCAGTCCTGTTCTCTTTCTAGAAGCCTCTATACCTCTCTGTTTCAGTCATGTTCTCTTTCTAGAAGCCTCTATACCTCTCTGTTTCAGTCCTGTTCTCTTTCTAGAAGCCTCTATACCTCTCTGTTTCAGTCCTGTTATCTTTATAGAAGCCTTTATACCTGGGTGCGGCTGGGTGGCGCAGCGGAGATTGCGCTCGTCACCAATGCAAGAGACTCCGGTCTCGAATCCGGGTGTCAGCATTGCCTCCGGCTTGGGCCGGCCGTCATACTGGCTCAATTGGCAGAGCCAGCGGGTGGAAAGTCGATGGGTGGTAATTTGGACGTTGTGGACAGTGACTCCTACAGGTCGGTTGGGGGACGCCTGCACAGCAGAGACAGGAAGTGGCGGGGGTAGTGTGAGCCTCCCATGCGTTACACCTCGCCAATGAGAGTCCGCGCTGATAGGTGAAAAGATGTGACAGGCTGCCTCCTCATGTACCGGAGGGGACACATGATGCAAGGCTTCTATCCTCCCTACAACCGACCAGTGGGGGGCATAGTCAAGCAACGTTCAAGACAGGGGAGGGGAGAATTGGAAACACGAAATTGGGATGGGAGAAAAATAGAAAAATAAGGAGAAAAAGTGGATAAAAAAAGAAGCCTTTATACCTCTCTGTTTCAGTCCTGTTCTCATTCTAGCATGCTGCCTCTATTCCCCTCTGTTTCAGTCCTGTTCTCATTCTAGCATGCTGCCTCTATTCCCCTCTGTTTCAGTCCTGTTCTCTTTCTAGAAAACTCTATACCTCTCTGTTTCAGTCCTGTTCTCATTCAGCCTCTATACCTCTCTGGTTCAGTCCTGTTATCTTTCTAGAAGCCTCTATACCTCTCTGTTTCAGTCCCGTTCTCATTCAGCCTCTATACCCCTCTGTTTCAGTCATGTTCTCATTCTAGCAGCCTCTATGCCCCTCTGTTTCAGTCCTGTTCTCATTCTAGCAGCCTCTATACCTCTCCGTTTCAGTCCTGTTCTCATTCTAGCATGATGCCTCTATTCCCCTCTGGTTCAGTCCTGTTATCTTTCTAGAAGCCTCTATACCTCTCTGTTTCAGTCCTGTTCTCATTCAGCCTATATACCCCTCTGTTTCAGTCATGTTCTCATTCTAGCAGCCTCTATGCCCCTCTATTTCAGTCCTGTTCTCATTCTAGCAGCCTCTATACCTCTCTGTTTCAGTCTTGTTCTCATTCTAGCAGATTCTATACCCCTCTGTTCCAGTCCTGTTCTCATTCTAGCAGCCTCTATACCTCTCTGTTTCAGTCCTGTTCTCATTCTAGAAGACTATACTTTTATGTTTCAGTCCTGTTCTCTTTCTAGATGCCTCTATACCTCCCTGTTTAAGTCCTGTTCTCTTTCTAGAAGCCTCTATACCTCTCTGTTTCAGTCCTGTTCTCTTTCTAGAAGCCTCTATACCTCTCTGTTTCAGTCGTGTTCTCTTTCTAGAAGCATCTATACCTCTCTGTTTCAGTCCTGTTCTCTTTCTAGAAGCCTCTATACCTTTCTGTTTCAGTCCTGTTATCTTTATAGAAGCCTTTATACCTGGGGGCGGCTGGGTGGCGCAGCGGAGATTGCGCTCGTCACCAATGCAAGAGACTCCGGTCTCGAATCCGGGTGTCAGCATTGCCTCCGGCTTGGGCCGGCCGTCATACTGGCTCAATTGGCAGAGCCAGCGGGTGGAAAGTCGATGGGTGGTAATTTGGACGTTGTGGACAGTGACTCCTACAGGTCGGTTGGGGGACGCCTGCACAGCAGAGACAGGAAGTGGCGGGGGTAGTGTGAGCCTCCCATGCGTTACACCTCGCCAATGAGAGTCCGCGCTGATAGGTGAAAAGATGTGACAGGCTGCCTCCTCATGTACCGGAGGGGACACATGATGCAAGGCTTCTATCCTCCCTACAACCGACCAGTGGGGGGCATAGTCAAGCAACGTTCAAGACAGGGGAGGGGAGAATTGGAAACACAAAATTGGGATGGGAGAAAAATAGAAAAATAAGGAGAAAAAGTGGATAAAAAAAGAAGCCTTTATACCTCTCTGTTTCAGTCCTGTTCTCATTCTAGCAGCCTTTATACTTCTCTGTTCCAGTCCTGTTCTCATTCTAGCAGCCTCTATACTTCTGTTTCAGTCCTGTTCTCATTCTAGCAGCCTTTATACTTCTCTGTTTCAGTCCTGGTATCTTTATAGAATGAATGAATGAATGAAAACTTTATTTAACAGATTGCAGAATGGGTACAATACAGTACGGCTCAATACATACAATTGTTAAGGGGATGCAGACCTGAGAAAGACGTTTGTCTTGTTTCCATCAGGGTCCCCCATTTTCAATTCATATAGACATTTATGACATACACAACATACATGACATTTATGGCATAGGGACATATAGGTATTTAGTACTGATACATTTGTGACACAAACGGTATTCAAATATACAGTACTGTTACCCCTAGATCCTGACAGAGTATATACATATGATGGGGAGGGGACTGTACACTAGGAGGGGGTGGGTGGGTGGGAGAGAAATATACATACGGCGGGGAGGGAATATATACATGCGGTGGGGAGGAGACTGTCTATTAGGAGGTGGTGGGGGTTTTGGGCATTTACGGTGGCCAGTTTCGAATTGCAGCCTCCCGTAGGTGCTCTTTAAGAGCGGTTTTGAATGTGGGTAGTGATTCACATTCCTTTACAGCTTTGGGTAGGGCATTCCACATTGTTGTGGCATAATTGCGAAACGTGTTTAGTCCCTTGTTTGAGCCGAATCTGGGTTTTACATGATTTGTTGAGCTTCCTCTGGTGTAGTGGTTGTGGTATTCACTGACCTTTGGGAAGTATTTTGACATGTACATGGGTACCCCGGTCGTATAGTGTATCTTGTAGACCAGGCCCATTCCAAGTTGCTGTACTCTGTCGTCTACTCTAAGCCATCCTAGGCTGTCAAAGTGGGCAGGGGTGAGGTGGGTTCTGGGGTTCAGGTCAATTAGTAGTCTGACCAGTTTGTTTTGTGATGTTTGTAATTTTGTTTTAAGCGCCACCGTAAATGCCCAAAACCCCCACCACCTCCTAATAGACAGTCTCCTCCTTTATACTTCTCTGTTTCAGTCTTGTTCTCATTCTAGCAGCCTTTATACTTCTCTGTTTCAGTCCTGTTCTCATTCTAGCAGCCTTTATACTTCTCTGTTTCAGTCCTGTTATCTTTATAGAAGCCTTTATACTTCTCTGTTTCAGTCCTGTTCTCATCCTAGCAGCCTTTATACTTCTCTGTTTCAGTCCTGTTCTCATTCTAGCAGCCTTTATACTTCTCTGTTTCAGTCCTGTTATCTTTATAGAAGCCTTTATACTTCTCTGTTTCAGTCCTGTTCTCATTCTAGCAGCCTTTATACTTCTCTGTTTCAGTCCTGTTATCTTTATAGAAGCCTTTATACTTCTCTGTTTCAGTCCTGTTCTCATTCTAGCAGCCTTTATACTTCTCTGTACTTCTCGCACCTGGCTCACACAATTTAGATCAAACTGTCAAACTACTGTAGGCTTCGCAGATAAAATATGAGGTAAGCAACAACGCTTTTTGGATTACCACTGGGTGGAAAACGAGAACGATTATGAGCAATCCAAGGGCCACGCATTGTCTTTGATGTATGATTGGGGGCGACAGTGGCTCGGGAGGTAGGGCAATCCGGAGGTTCCCGGTTCGATTCCCGCTCCTCCCGGGCATGCAGCATGTCGATGTGTCCTTGAGCAAGACACTTAACCCATAATTGCTCCCGATGAGCAGGTTGGCACCTTGCAAGGTTGCCTCCGCCGTCAGTGTGTGAATGTGTGAGTGAATGTGTGAGTGAATGGGTAAAATGTGAGTAACAAATTGTAAAGCGCTTTGGATAAAGCGCTATATAAAAAAGCAGCCATTTACCATGATTGACGTATGGGGGAAAAGGCTAATCTGAATGGCTTGTTGGAAGCACACGTTTTCTGACGCTTCACAGTTTGTGTGTTAAGTAGGTCCAAGTAGAGTATGTGACCTTTAAGATTGGATTGAGATTAAATGTTTAAATTGCTTTTGCAACCATTTACATACAGTACATACACAACATACAGTACATACAAATGAAACATACATCGACAGCGTGTGGCGATCGATACAGAGTGAAAAAATGGAGAAAATCCAGTACGAACACGAGATCTGGAGAGAAACCATCTGTGTGCATTTAAGTGGTTATCAGAACGTGGCCCAGGCGGCCCCCCAAAAATAGCCATGTTGCCGGAGCAGGTCATCTCCCCCGAGTGCTGTGTGGAGACAGATGGCATCGATGCAACAAGCCCGCGATGTTGACTATAAGAGCACACAGTCTCCCCGCCAGGGGGGAGAGTTCCAGAAGCCCCGGCATGTGGTTCCACTCAGAGGGTAATGGCTGTGATTTCCCCATGACCTGATAGCTGAGCGGCTTAAGCCCCAGAAGCCTAACCCTCCCCGGCTTCACCTCTGCGCTGTACACGATCACACATACGGCATCTGCCGACTGCCGCTTGTGGGCAGGATGCACACGCGAGGGGGGAAACGCCTTCTGCTCGTCCATCTTTGGGGACAGGTGGATTCCATCGCATGCTTCATTTTTCTCCAGTGTTTCCATGCTCGGTTACATGCATATTCTGCTTCTTTTTTTTATTGAAGATAAAATATATAACATGTGTAAGCTAACCAGAGGTATAAACGCATGTACAACATGTAAATGTAAATGGTACTGCTGCGGTCAGGCAAGTGCTATCGGAGTCTCATGGGCAGTACAGAGAGACTCAAAAGGAGCGTCTATCCCCAGGCCATCAGGATGCACAATGTGGACTCTATGCAACACTAAATTAAAACAAATTTATGAATTATGCGTAATGAACGGATCTTGGATCAAGTTGTCCAAATTGTCCGTGCTCTCTCTTTCGGTATTTTTTTTCCGAAATTGTTCAATGAGCCCTTCTATGTGGCTACAGGGCTGATGGGCTTCAAATGATTTTTTGTAATATTCTGTTCCTCCAAAAATCCATCAAGCAGAGTAAATACCCCAAAATCTCAGCTGATTATCCTGGAGTGCCACAAACGGAGTTTCTTAATCCAGCTCTCTATTTGAGCTGTCAGTCTAAACAGGTCTGAGTCCCGACCTTGTAGTCCCAGATTCAATGCATTGAGTTGGTCAAAGATGTCGGCTAGATAATAATAATAATAATAATAATAATAATAATAATAATAATAATAATAATAATAATAATAATAATAATAATAATAATAATAATAATAATAATAATAATAATAATAATAATATTAATAATAATAATAATAATAATAATAATAATAATAATAATAATAATAATAATAATAATAATAATAATAATAATAATAATAATAATAATAATAATAATAATAATAATAATAATAATAATAATAATAATAATAATAATAATAATAATAATAATAATAATAATAATAATAATAATAATAATAATAATAATAATAATAATAATAATAATAATAATAATAATAATAATAATAATAATAATAATAATAATAATAATAATAATAATAATAATAATAATAATAATAATAATAATAATAATAATAATAATAATAATAATAATAATAATAATAATAATAATAATAATAATAATAATAATAATAATAATAATAATAATAATAATAATAATAATAATAAACAAAGCATGTAGTCCTTTTTCCTTGACTGTTGTTGCAGTTTTCAGCACAGTTTTCTCTGTTCCAAAATCTTAATTTATTTATGAAAGAAAGCTAGCTGTTCCGTTTTAAATCCAGCATGTCTCATTTCCAAGTGCCGCTGCAATTTACTTCTGTTTCGTTTTAGTAGTGCTGGTGTCGGTACTACTACTGTAGATTCCGCTTTTCTTTTGCCAGCATTTGGAACACACGGCCAACCAGCACCGCTTCTGACAACAAACATATCCATTGCGAGTGTCCAGGTTACAATACTTGTCCTAAATGAATCAAATCAGCTTTATAAGCTTGGCCTGGAAAGTCCCCCTCCCCCTGGAAGTGCTTTATTTATGAGACAGTGCCGATCACAAATATCTGAGTATACATTGATTCACAAAAGACCAGATGTGGCTTCCACGATTATACATGCGCAGGATGTAGTGAGATGTGTATTCAATACTGTGTGTCGGCCTCTGTTGATGGGTGATACATGGCAAATACACACAGCTGCCAGGTGGAAAACTCGATCTCAGTTGGGACGGTTTTTCTCTTGAATATTTTTTTTTTGTTGCCAATGCCACTGTCACCTACACGCTTTAGGTCGCGACCTGTAGTTTGAGAACCGCTGCTGTAGGCTATTTGTCTGCTTGTACACAAACAAGCATGTCATGTGTAGGCACAGTCGTCACATGCTAGCAGCCAGTATACCATCCCTACCCATATATCATCCCCACTCACTGTCTTTTGAAGGCCATTACTGGGCTCACTTTTAAGCTAGCGTGAAGTCATTGGGTCTCATTTTCCAAAGACGTCTCTTAGGGCAACCATCTTGGAACCGACTGAGACAGAAACGACGACAAGTTCACTCTGATTCCCTAACGCATGGGGAAGATGTCTTAAGTGGCTCAAACGATCACAGCTGGGACGCCGCGTTGAGGAATGTCACCATTCTGAAACGTGAATGCGCGTCCCCGTCCAGGTCATTTGCATTACAAACCACGCCTCTGAAGCTCCTTATAAGGCAGCCAATAGGGCAGTGTGCAGATGAAATCGCAAAAAGTCAATAGTTAGACACACCTGTCCAGCTCATTAGAATGCAACTGATGATACAGCCGTGTGAAAATGGTGGCCGATATGCGGAAGCGCTTTGCTGACCAAAATGAGATTAGATTAATGTATTGTCATCATACAGTATATAATACAGCTCGTGCTGCACCTGCCGCAGCACGTGCGCGCGCACACACACACACACACACACGTGCGCAGTACTGTATAGTCTACGTGCGTAATGAATGAACTCAGTATAGGCTTATATTATTCTAATGACTTGTTTTATTAGGAGAGCAGCACAGATACTGCGCTGCCCGCCCAGTAGTACAGTCCGCCATGCAGTCCGCTCATGGAACGCCCGACTCTGGCGGCCTTAATATGTGTACTGTACTTTGTGGAATAATATAATGCCCTCATGTAAAGACATTCCCCTCCCCTTTGTCCCCTATCCTGTGTTCCCCCCCGCACCCAATTGACCTATCAAATGGGACCCCCTCCTCCCCCTTTTAACTATATAATGCTCCTCCCAACAACGTTCCTGGGCCCTCATTCATCAAGTTTTCTTAGGAAATGTTCTATTTCCACACGTAAGCACAGAATTTAGAATGTGTGCACGCACAAAAAAAACGGGATTTATCACACGTGCGTACACAGGTCCTACGCACACCTGTCATGATAAATATCACCTTGCTTCTACGCTGAGGCTCGTGCACACTTTCACGTATTTTCATACCAAAACCGCCCCGATTAACCATATACGGTAATGGAACACCCCCATGAAATGTGGAAAAATGGACTAAACCGAGGGAAGCGTGTTATGAGACAGGCTGACAGACGTGTACACGTACGGTGATGTCGGATATGATATCTATTAACCATTGCTGCCTGGGCAGCGCAAACACTAATAAAGACCGTGCTGGAATATGACTGCCTTTTTCCGTTTGGTTTGATTAATACCCAGGGATTAAAGTTCTCCTCAATTTTATTCCAAATCGTGACGGATTTTCCGTCAATTTTCTACCTGCTGCATATGATTTCTAGAGGCATACAATCTATTTTGATGTCAGTATTGGGTAGCCTATATAAACAATAATACGAGAGCATATATAGGAACAATGAATCTCACTGCCATGTATGATGTAGCCTGCCTATGTGATCAATACATGAACTTGAATTCCATCATGTTTGTGTGCGGGAGCTCACAAGGCTGTTGTCACAATGGGTGGTACAGTAATAACAGTCTACACAATATCACAATGGACCATGCCATGTAGCCTATGTTCTATTATGACATGATCTGTGACGACAAATTTTCTAGAATGTTTGATTATGACATCATACTCTGACAGCATGCCTATGATCAATAAAAACGCGAACTTGAATCCCATCATCATATTTACATAGTCTGTCCACTATCTTTATTACTTTGTTATTCCCCCCCCCCATCTATGTAAAGCGACCTTGCATGGGTCTCTTGAAAGGCGCTATGTAAAATGAAGCTATTATTATTATTATTGTTGTTGTTATTATTATTATCATGTCTGTGTGCTGAGCTCAGTGAAGTTTCAATGGAGCGAGGTAATCTATTCTAATCAACAAATTGAAGTAGAAAGCATTCCGTTGTGGCCAATCTTATTTGGAAACATGACACAAAATAATAGTATGTCGCTTTTTATTTGAAACAATATTTAATGGCGTTTGGAGGTGGGTGTTCTGCTTCTGCCCCCCGTGCCAAACAAGCAAGCCAACCTCTTGTTCCCGCATGAGCCCGTTATAATTACACTACTGTCGCTATTTTACAATGAACTATAATGAATTACGGGTCATACAGAAGTTGAACACGCCAGTGTTGGAAGTAATGCACGGAAGCTTATTTCCGCGTTGAAACTAATGCATTAACTGAGGAGCGCATATGCCGTAGTAACGATATTCTACCACTGGGCGTCAGCTAAGCATGCTCAGAGCTGTGCGTAGACATAAGCACAAAGTCAAGTTCAAGTTAAAATTGATAAATCCCACACTTTGCTTAGAAATGGTCGTACGCACGGTTTAAGCACATATCTGTGCGTACGTCACGTTGATAAATGAGGGCCCAGGTCTCTTTACCTGGGTCATTTCAGCTGATCACCTGGGGAGAGCCCCTCAGCCATTCTCTCTATGTACTATGTATATTTGTATCTGTCTGGATAGTAAACCTTATTATCTTAACCTCGGTTGACTGAGAACATTCTTCTTCAGGATATCCACGAATATCCCACAATTTACTGTACGTATAGGGCAGAGCATATATATAGTATCTACTAAATCCTAATGAAACAAGTAATTAGAATAATATAAGCCTACTGTTCATTCATTAGACACGTAGGCTATACTGTGTGCGTGTGTGTGGCGCACATAACAAGACTTATGGAATATTAATGCAGTCTATTTCCACACAATTAGCTTTAGTTCTTATTTATGTATTTATCCACTGTCATTTGCAGTGTTAGTGTAGTACATAGTGTATTTCAATATCTGTTTTATTGATTAATGATATATTTGAAGGAATGCAGGTTATAGCTATATCAAACAAATGTCTGTCCCATTGTACCAATCAATGGGATATTGCATGTTGGCTATAATCTGCATTATTTCAAATGTATAATTAATCAATAAATATGTAACAAATAAGAAATACAAATTCCACAGAAGGCATTAAATAATTATTATTTTCAATAATTTCACAATAATTGCATAATTGTGTTTGAATATCTGAGTAATTAAAGTAATTATACATGTGTCCAAAATAGCTGGTTCAGATATGGTTAATCCAGCTGCCCTGTGATCAGATTAATCCATATTATTTATTTTTCGTATTTTTTATCGTACAGTCTGTCAAGTTAAGTGTGCTCCTCAGCACTCGTAAATCCTGCTCTCAGCCACGGCCGAATCCAATCTTAGGGACGTTTGGGGAATCTCTCTACCGGTCCTAATATGTCTCAAATTGGCCTGAGATCAAATGTCTTTTGTCGTAAATCCATTGGAGAATGAGACCCATTGATATCATATGAATCTTGAGAATGTGTCACAGGTCGAGGAACTGACCTGGACTAGGTTCTAAAGACTCCCAACACAGCAACACAGCAGGACAACAGATGATGGTGTAACGGAGGCAAATCTTTATTTGGAAATGTATTACAAAGTGTGAAAGCACACGAGGATATGGGGGTAGGGAAATTCCTAATCTTCGGATTGCTTACCGGGGGCCTGAATGCAGAGAAGCCTGGTGGCCTACACGTGGTCCCCTGGCCTATCAGCGCTGGGCAAGAGTAATCTGACGCCAAAATGACGGGCACACACAACAATAGATAATTGCCCCCCAAAAAGGAAAGAACTATCTGCACACAAATTATTGCACACATTGGCCACACAATAAAGATTCAAGGTATACACTGCTGATACTTACTCACGCTCTTACTTACAAGCCACTCAAGTTTTACATGCTGGTTACAGGCAGTTACAGGGCTAAACATGCACTCAATCACATGCCTGTGATTACACAATGGTATGCAACATAAAGCTCTGCCCAGTGACTGGTATCAAGAGGGGCGCACGGTGCTGCTGCTACGACCACACAAGGTGTCCCCTGCAAGCAGTCAGGGGGGGAAGACTAGGGGAAACACACTAGGAACTAAAATATACTACCTGACGGATAACTTACCTGTGAGGATTGGTTCATTCCCCGCCACACGCTTCTTAAGGTACTGTGATGATTGGTCCATTCCCCGCCACACGCTTCAGGAGCGATTATCCAATTCCATCACGCACCTGTCGTAGTTTGTGATTAGCGCTCAAGTCAAGTCAAGTCAAGAGTTTTAATTGTCACGGCATACAGGTATACAATGAAATGCGGCTGGTCTTGCCCGCGACGATGTGCAATACAGTGGTACAACATATAATAGAATCCAATAAAAATACAGTGGTACAACATATAATAGAATCCAATAAAAAACAACAGTGCAATAAACAGGTAACATGGTGTGCCATCTCGGTATCTGTACATAGTATTTACAGAGCATATAGGACATGCTAGGTAGCTTTAGTAGTGCAATACACTGTTCCTGTTGTTTTACTAATTTAAAGTGGCCTTTCCTCTGGCCATAAGTGTGCGTGTGTGCGGCATGAGTGTTAAAGTGGCTGCTAGTGTGTGAGCGTGCTCAGCGTGCGTGTCTTGTGTGTGCTTGTGTGTGCTTGTGTGTGGATAGTTCAGTTTTCTGTGTCTCTCAATGTTCATTGTTCAAGGCTCTGATGGCCTGGGGGAAGAAGCTTAGCCTAAGCCTCTCCGTCCTAGTAGCTGGGGTTCGCAGGCGTCTGCCTGACCTCAGCAGCTGGAACAGGCTGTTATTGGGGTGGTGGGGGTCTTTCATTATCCTGCAGGCTCTGGATTTGCACCTCTTGTTGTATAGAGCCTGCAGGGGAGGTAGCGCAATACCCGTGGTACGCTCGGCTGAGCGCACCACTCTCTGTAGGGCCTTCTTGTCCTGTGCCGTGCTGTTCCCATACCAGGCAGTGATGTTTCCGGTCAAGATGCTCTCTACAGCTCCTGAGTAGAAGGACTGGAGTATCTTCCCCGATACTCTGAACTTCCTTAACTGTCTCAGGTGGTAGAGGCGCTGCTTCGCTTTCTTTACTACTGTGTCTATGTGTGTTGACCATGTCAGATCCTCTGAGATGTGGACCCCCAGGTACTTGAAGCTGCTCACCCTGTCCACGGTAGCCCCGTTAATCATCAGTGGTGTGTGTGTCTCCTTCTGTCCTCTCCTATAATCCACGATCAGCTCCTTGGTTTTACCAATGTTCAAGAGCAAGCTGTTGTCCTGGCACCAACGTTCCAGTACCTCAACCTCCTCCCGGTAGGCCTTCTCGTCGTTGTCCGAGATCAGCCCCACCACCACCGTGTCATCTGCGAACTTCACTATGGAGTTGGAGCTGAACTTGGCCACACAATCGTGTGTGTAGAGTGAGTACAGCAGGGGGCTTAGAACACAGCCCTGGGGGGACCCGATGCTCAGCGTGATGGTGTTGGAGGTCTGACCCCCCACCCTGACCGCCTGGGGTCTTTCACTACTCAGTCCAGTACCCAGGCGCTCAGGGCGGAGCTCAGACCTAGCTCGATCAGCTTGTCCACCAGTCTGGTGGGGACTATGGTGTTGAACGCTGAGCTGTAGTCAATGAACAACAGTCTCACATAGCCCCCCTTCTGACGGTCAAGGTGGGAGAGAGTGCTGTGCAGTACCTGGGAGACCGCGTCGTCAGTGGACCTGTTTGTCCTGTATGCAAATTGCATAGGGTCCATATCACTGGGGAGGGAGGCACAAATGTGGTCCTTGACCAGCCTCTCGAAACATTTCATGACCACAGAGGTGAGTGCCACCGGTCTGTAGTCATTTGGACATGTTGGGGAGGGTTTCTTCGGTACAGGGATGATGGTAGACATCTTGAAGCAGGCAGGGACTACTGACTCCGCCAGGGATTGGTTAAATATGGCGGTGAACACCGGGGCAAGCTGGTTTGCACAGGACTTAATTATGCGTCCTGTTATACCATCTGAGCCAGCAGCCTTCCTGGTGTTCACCTGCATAAATGCTCTTCTCACACTGTGTTCCGACAACGAGAGAGCGCCCCCGCCCCCCCGCGGTTGCCCCCCCCCCCCTCCACAACAGCCGGTGCGCCAGTGACGTCCCTAGCCAGAGGGCTAGCGGCGACACTGTCTACACCGAACCGAGCGTAGAAGGAGTTGAGTTTGTCCGCGAGAGAGGCGTTGTCGCTCCCCATTGAGGAGGCGCTGACTTTGTAGTCAGTTATTGTCTTCAGTCCCCTCCACAAGCCTCTTGTGTCGTTTTGTGCCATTTGTGTCTCCAGTTTCTCAGCATATGTCCTCTTAGCAAGTTTAACAGCCTTGCGCAGAGTGTAGACTGAAGCCTTGTATTCTTCCATATTTCCTGACTCTCTGCCCAGGTTATAAGCCGTGGTGCGTGAGTTCAGGGCTGCTTTTATAGTGCTGTCCACCCAAGGTTTCTGGTTTGGGAAAACCTGCGCCTTCTTTGTGGGGACAATACCGTCTGCAACTGTTGTTATGTAACTCACAACGGTATCAGGGTACTCGCTGACGTCACTGGCGCTTCCTTTAAACATGTCCCAGTCTGTGACCTCGAACGCATCACGGAGCGTGGCCTCTGATTCGTCAGACCACTTTTTTGTCTCACGTGACACGACGACGTCACGCGATCTTTGTTTGTATGCAGGAATTAAAAAAATTTAGTCGTGATCGCTCGCGCTTGCAGCACCCATAAGTGGCGGAGCCGCTACAGCCTTGTAGCCAGCTCTGAACGGGGTGTAACAGTGGTCGAGTGTGTTTCCCCCTCTTGTGGAGCAGGCGATGTGCTGAAAAAAGGACGGCATCACCTTTTTCAGATTTGCCTGGTTGAAGTCACCGGCCACTATCATCGCGGCTTCCGGATGCTTGATCTGTTGTTTGTTGAGGTGGTCGTGTAATTCCACCAGCGCTTTGCCAGTATTTGCCTGTGGGTGGATATATACGACGGATATAATGACCGCGGTAAACTCACGGGGTAGGTGATACGGACGGCACAGGATTTGGAGATGTTCCATATCTGGGGAGCATGAATTTGGGAGGACATGTACTTCCTTGGGATTAACCCAGAGATTGTATATGCTCCAGAGGCTTCATATACTGGGACCTTCTTTCAATCGTTGTCGGGTCGTTTTGAGTACTACTGCTTTGAATACTACTGCTTCTGCCTGCTTTCCCCCCGTTGTTGTGCCTCGTCTACTTTCCCTCCAGGACATCTTTGGATTGCCGCTGGTGAATACCTTGATCCTCCGTTTGGAGCTGCGCCTCGTTGCCCGCTTTACGCGTTTGCGCTTTGGTGAGTTGGAACCAAACCCTTTTTGGATTATCTGTTTTTGTGTGTTTTGATAACACTGAAGAGTATCGTTTTTGTTTGCACTGGACTCAGCTAACTTGTGTGTTTGGGATAAACACTGAAGAGTATCGTTTTTGTTTGCACTGGACTCAGCTAAATTGTGTGTTTTGGATAACACTGAAGAGTATCGTTTTTGTTTGCACTGGACTCAGCTAAATTGTGTGTTTTGGATAAACACTGAAGAAGTACCATTTTGTTTTGTTCTGGACTCAGCTAAGGGAGGACTGAACTGCACTGCCTCTGTGTACTGTTGGACTGTTGTTGATATCTCTCTCTCTCTCCGTTTCCACTTCGAGTTGAAGCTGGGAGTATCTGCAGAGCTGCAACGGCGTCAACGCCGATTCCCCACCTCTAACACCAAGAGGATCTGCAGAGCCGCAGATAACTCTGCCGAAGGCAGTCTCCTTTTTTGTTGTTCAGAATTGTTACTTGACTCTTTTTGATTCTGTAAATAAATACGCCCTAGTGTTTGGCTAACTCTGAACTACCTGTCTGTGCCGTGCTGTTGAGGTCGGTTTCAAACCCTAACATTACGACCCGACCACGATGACCTCAGCCGACACAGACAGGGTCAGGGCAGCGTTGGCGGTCCAGATCGAGTTGGTCAACGACCACACCCAACAGTTGGGTGCGGCTGCGGCTGCTTTACAGGACCTCCGGGCCGAGGTCCAGCTTATTCTGGCTGCCCTTGACACTCTGGCCACCCAGCAGACTACCCGGGGGTATCAGCAGGCTGTTATTCTGCACCAGCTACAGGCTCTCAGTACAGCATTAAACACTCTGCTTTTAACCCCACCTGTCTCAGGAGTCTCAGCCAGATCACCACCCGCGGCAGACCTCGCACCTCGGGAGCCCCGTCTCTCCGAACCACGTCCGTTCGAGGGTAACTTCGAGGATTGTGCCACATTCATCATGCAGTGTGAGTTGGTCTTCCTTCATCAACCCAGCCGTTTTTCATCAGAGGGAGCCCGAGTAGCCTACATGACTAACCTGCTCACGGGCCGAGCAGCACAGTGGGTCACTGTTTCCTGGGCTATGAGGGCCGATTTTTGTTTCTCCTACCCAGACTTCGTGGCAGAGCTCCGACGGGTTTTCCACCACCCAGCTCGTGGCCAGGACCCAGGAGCTCGGTTGGGCACCTTCCGGCAGGGCAGTGGCAGTGTCAGAGACTACGCGCTGGAGTTCAGACTGGCCGCAACGGAGAGCGGTTGGAACGATCAAGCGCTTCGTCTCACCTTCCTGAGGGGGCTCAACGACGCAGTAAGGGACCAGCTCGCGACCCAAGAGGAGCCCGATTCTCTCGAGGGCCTGATCAGCCTCGCTATCCGCATCGACGGACGCCTCCGGGAGAGAAGGCGTGAGCGAGCACGACTAGGACCCCCAGACGTTCCCCAGACCCCCCGTCCTCGGGACCGTTCTGCTGACCGTCCTGCCCCCTCCGTGACTGGTGGGTTTTTTCCCTCCCGAGCTGTGACCGAGGAGGAACCCATGCAGCTGGGACGCACCCGCCTTAGCCCGGCCGAACGGGAGTCCAGGCTCAGGTCCGGCCTTTGCCTCTACTGCGGCCGGGATGGACACCGTGTCTCCAATTGCCCTACCCGGCCAAGAAGACCAGGCTCGCCGGGACCCCGGGAGATCGCTATCGTTTTTGTTTGCACTGGACTCAGCTAACTTGTGTGTTTTGGATAAACACTGAAGAGTATCGTTTTTGTTTGCACTGGACTCAGCTAAATTGTGTGTTTTGGATAACACTGAAGAGTATCGTTTTTGTTTGCACTGGACTCAGCTAAATTGTGTGTTTTGGATAAACACTGAAGAAGTACCATTTTGTTTTGTTCTGGACTCAGCTAAGGGAGGACTGAACTGCACTGCCTCTGTGTACTGTTGGACTGTTGTTGATCTCTCTCTCTCTCTCCGTTTCCACTTCGAGTTGAAGCTGGGAGTATCTGCAGAGCCGCAACGGCGTCAACGCCGATTCCCCACCTCTAACACCAAGAGGATCTGCAGAGCCGCAGATAACTCTGCCGAAGGCAGTCTCCTTTTTTGTTGTTCAGAATTGTTACTTGACTCTTTTTGATTCTGTAAATAAATACGCCCTAGTGTTTGGCTAACTCTGAACTACCTGTCTGTGCCGTGCTGTTGAGGTCGGTTTCAAACCCTAACATTACCTATGCTAAAAACAATTATGGGATGGGGAAAATGGGATGGGGACGAACGCGGGGAGACAGCTTAGGGAGTGGGGAAGAGGGCACAACAAAAAGAGGAAAAAAGAAAAGTACTGAATGCCGCTGCCCACGGGGTATAGAGCCCAACCAACACTGGATTATTGGTCCTCATGGCCAGTACAGAGAGACTCAGAAGGAGCTTCTATCCCCAGGCCATCAGGATGCTCAATGACAATAACACTATGTAACAAACCATCAAATACACTCACAGCACACACATCCACACGTACACACTCACTTTAAATAAACAACTCACTGTAGCACCCACTTACCCACTTTAGACACTTTAACACACTTTATATTTAATGGTAAAGAGATTTGCACTACAACTCATACCTCATTGCACCTTACCCTAAGTTGTACCTCATCCAATTTCTGCATTGTACTGTATATTGTATTGTAACTCAGTTACTAATGTTTTCTACTCTGTATTGTATATTGTATATTGAACACTTTTGTTTACACTTGTTTACGTACTTTTGACTTTCTATTTTATACTTTTTCTATTTTATACTTTTTCTATTTTATACTTTATCTATTTTTTATCTAGCACACTCTCAGGAGCAAAACAGCTAAAAGCATTTCATATAAAAGTATTCTGTATTTTTGTATGACAACTAATAAAGAAACTTGAACTTGAACAATTTACACCGGGTGGATGGCAGACAGTTGTGGTGCATTTGTGAAAAATCTTTGTGTAGAAAAAGTGACGTTCTCTGTCAGTTCAATCTGCATCTGGCCGGTTCCGTCGGGTTAAACACATCTAATGGAGAGGAAACTTCTATCAGTGGCTTGCTGTTTCCAGTTTAACAAAAGAGTTAACAAAAGGCACTCAACTGAGGTGGGGGGGGGGTGTATTGAGGTCCCCCCAGATGAGTAGACCTCTGCAGTGGAGAGAAGATGGATGGGTGGAGGACGAAGTTGGAGGAGGCAACTGAAGCCATCATTGTAGAAGCTCCGATTGTAAAGCCCTGTGTCCCCATGACCTCATCATGTGCCTACACCTATGGGAAAGAGAGCTGGGGGAGGCACCTGGGGGGTTGGTTGTGAGCGGATTGGAGTGGATGGTCCTGCTGGTCCAATATAGCATTAGCCCTCCTTAAGGACCTGCCTGTTATAAATCCTGACTCCCCCACTGAGATTGTGCTGGCTATTTTAACAAGACTACCCAGTCTGTTCTTATTGCCCCTGTATATCGACGGGGGATGTGTGGAGAGAGTCTCGGTCATCAAGTTCCTGGGTGTCCACCTGGAGGATGACCTGACCTGGAGAATCAACACCACAGCGATAGTGAAAAAGGCACAGCAGAGACTCTACTTCCTGAGAGTACTGAGAAACGACCACCTCAGACAAGACCTGCTTGTGTCTTTTTACCGCTGCTCCGTGGAAAGCATCATCACCTACTGCATAAATGTGTGGTTATAGAGAGGAGGGCGCTCCAGAGGGTCGTCAACTCGGCCCAGAAGATTATCGGCTGCCCCCTCCCCTCACTGGAGGGATTATACAACTCCCGCTGCCTCAAAAAAGCAGTAAAAATACTGAAGGACCCACACCACCCGGGCAACAAGCACCTCGTGCGGCTGCGCTCGGGCAGGCGTTTCAGCGTCATGCCCACCCGCATGGCCGCCTAGTTATAGTTGAAAGTGGGGGTGCAATTTTTTTTTTAATTTTTTAATTTTTTTTTAATTTAAAAAAAAAAAAAATTTGACAGGCAAGGGGTGGTTTGGAGGGGGTCCCCCTCCATGGCAGATTTTCTTTTTAATTTAATGAACCTGTACGTGCAATTTCCTGCAATATAGAGCCTTCAATCTTGACCAATAAAGCTGCTCTTTTCACTATAAAACTCAGTTTATATTGCAGTATGATAGCCAATTACTATAATAATAATAATATATTAATATATATATATACTGTATATACACTGTATATTGATTTTTCGCTCATTCATTTTTATTAAATCAATCTCCTTTCAAATAGGCCAAGTTTTTAATAAGAAAGAGAAAAAAGATATATTTCCATTACCTGTAAATCTTGTGTCTCTTTCTCTCCTTCTCTGTTTCCTCCCTGAGTCTGCAGTGCACAATCATGACATCGATCTCAAAAAAAAAAAAAAAAAAAAAGGAAAAAAAAAAAAAATGGAGGCCCCTCGTCACTATAGGCCCACGGGCCGCGGCCGTCGTTAATACGGCCCTTCTCGTCTGCCATATAGATAGCGTTAACGTTTGCAAATGAAGTCAACGTCATCCAGCTCACAGTGCCTCACACCACATATCTAGATAACGTTAGCTAGCGGCTAGCACTAAAGCTAACGCCAACCAGAGAGGGACACGTTATTATTATTTATTCGAGGAAACCGTATGACCAGATCGCAATTCGGGACCGTGAAACACTTTTATTGTATTGCGTGGTAGAACCGTAGTCCGTAGAAGTTCTACTACCACTCAATAGTAACTTATGTCTAACATAATCCTTTTATTTGAACAACTTACTGGAAAAGCCTGCCTGCCACCAATATTATGACACACTCTGTGGGCTTTGATTTACACTCACAGCCTACCCGCTGCAGCCGTGCAGCCAGACTGCAGCGCTGTGTGCTGAAGGTCTACGCGCTGGAGATGGGAGGTACTGGATCAAACCATAATGGGGCAGGGGGGGTGTTCGCAATCTTTGGAAACTTAAAAACTTGTTATTAAGTGTCATTGCGTATTATTAATTTGATTGAAATTACGTAGTTATGGTTAGATTTATATATATATTATATTATATATCATATTTCATATGATCAAAAAGTGGTGGAGCAAGATCATAACCTTGCTCCCCCAAGTTCAATAGTGGGAGAGCAGCCGCTCCCGGTGCTCAATGGGCCAGGCGCCTATGCCCACCCGGACTAACAGACTGAAGTTTAGTTTTTATCCCAGGGCCATATGTGCACTAAACTCAGCAACATTTTAAAACAACAGTCTCCCTTGCACCCCCCCCCCCCCCCCCCCCAGGCACACACAACATTAGGGATAGTGCAATTATCTTTTACACCCCCCTGTTTATGTTAATGTTATTTATGCCCCACCCCTGTTTTTATATTTAATACTGTGTTTAGGACTGTTTTTATTTTTTTACTAGCACCTAGGGTTGCATTTTTTTTATTTCGTTGTAACAACTGTAACAATGACAATAAAGATCTATTCTATTCTATTCTATTGGACAGATTTAGGTTTCCGAACCAAGTAGCAATACAAAACAGATTCAATACAATTTCTGTAAAAGAGAGTCATCATTTCGGTAGAAACATTAAAATAGATTTGAATTTTTCTCAGGAAGAATGAAAAAGTATTTGCTGGACCTTTTTAGAGGTAGTGTCAACATGGGGTTCAACATGGGTTATCAAGAACAATATAACACCTGTAGCTCCACTCCCTAGGTCAATGTCAACACCTTTAATTACAGTTAGTGGCTTGGTGGTGACTTTCTGAAATCAATGTCTTTATGTTTTGACACATTTAGATGGAGGAAATCACACCAAGCCACAAAGTCATCTACCACCAGCCCATGATCCTGTTCCTCCCATTCAAGAAGGCTAACAATAACAGTCATCAGCAGACAGGCGCTGCAACGTCCGGCTGCCTTTCTGTTCGCTCCGTCGAGACTGTGCTTACTTTTGTTAATATTTATAGTTTTAAGAGTTTTGTCTGTACCAACAGTAGGTGCATTTAATGTGTATGACCGTCAGTCACTTATAGACATCGGATTACGGGAAACTTACCGATTGGATTACTCACTGGACCAGCTTTCCGAACCGCAACAATGGCCTGAGGAGATTCTCCGGAGAATGGGACCAGAGCCTTTGTTCCTTGATCCCAGGAACAAAGGAACCAGACGGCGTGGGAAGAGAGCTGGGATCCGTAACAGGCTGAGATCCAGACGCCACCGAACGCCATTGCCCAGTATATTGCTAGCCAATGTACAATCAATTGACAATAAACTGGATGACATCCGAGCAAGGATTCAATACCAAAGAGACGTTAGGGACTGCAACGTTCTCTGCTTCACCGAAACGTGGCTCACGACGGACGTTCCAGACCACGCAATCCAACCAGCTGAACACTTCTTTATCCACCGCAAGGATCGTACAGCAGAGTCCGGTAAACAACGTGGAGGAGGTATTGCCTTCATGTTTAACAACAATTGGAGCGATCCAACTAACGTGAAGGAATTATCCAACCACTGCTGCCCAGACCTGGAATATATAACCATCAAGTGTCGTCCTTTCTTCCTCCCGAGGGAGTTAACGGCGATCATCCTTGTAGGAGTGTATATTCCACCGCAAGCCAGCAACAACGTCGCGCTCTCCAGACTCCACGACGAGGTAAATAGAATACAAGCGGCGAACGTTAACGCCGCCATTTTGGTGCTGGGTGATTTCAATAGCGCCAATCTGAGAAAGGTATTACCTGACTTCTATCAGCATGTGACTTGCAACACCAGAGGCGGTAACATCCTAGATCACTGTTACACGCAATTTAAAGGTGGCTACAAGGCTCATTCTGATAGTGGCTTTGGTAAATCAGATCACGCGTCCATCTTTCTTTCACCAATGTACAAACAGAGAATCAAAAGTACTCCTGTAGTCTCGCGAGAGGTGCAGAAATGGGATTTGACGTCGGGGGAGACGCTCCGGTCTGCGTTTGACTGCACAGACTGGAATGTGTTCCGCGACACAGATAACATTAATGTCTACACGGAGACAGTGCTGGACTATGTTTGTACTTTGGTGGAAGAAACAATCCCCACTACCAAAATGAGAGTTTACCCAAATCAAAAACCCTGGGTAGACAAATCCGTCCGTGAAGCTCTGAGAGAGCGCACCAAAGCATACAACGACGGCCTAGTGGCAGGCAACATGAATGACCACAAGGTGGCGCGATACAACGTAAGGAGGACAGTGTCAGAGGCCAAACGGCGCTACAGGGATAAAATGTAACTCCAGTTTAAGAATGGGTACAAGTCACAGGCTCTTAGTCCATTCGGTAAAAGCGATCACGCCGCCATCTTTCTTTTGCCAAAGTACAAACAAAGTCTCAAGCGAACGCCGGTGGTCTCGCGAGAGGTTAAGCGTTGGGCCGTGACGTCAGAGGAGTCACTCCAAGCTGCACTTGAATGCACAGACTGGAGTGTATTCCGTGATAACACAGCCAATATTAACGAATACACCGAAACGGTAATTGACTATGTCTGTACTCTGGTAGAAGAAACAATCCCCTCCACCAAAATTAAAATCTACCCAAATCAAAAGCCCTGGGTAGACAAATCCGTCCGTGAGGCTCTGAAAGTGCGCACATCAGCATACAACACCGGGCTGGTGACAGGCAACATGGAAGAACACAAGATGGCAAGATACAACGTCAGGAGAGCAGTAATAGAGGCAAAACGGCGTTACAGGGATAAAGTTGAACTTCAGTTTGAACAGGCTGACTCTAGAGGCATGTGGCAGGGCCTCAGAACGATGACAGACTACAAAGGCGCCTCCCTCAAACTGAACAGTGACATCTCCTTAGCAAATGACCTCAATACCTTCTATGCGAGGTTTGATGCTGGTAATAACAACACCAGCTCACAAGCCACGGCAATGTGGGGGGGGGGGGGGGTCGGCTGCTGATGGAGGCGCAGTGTTTAGGGTAACAGAGCATGAGGTGAGGCGGACCTTTAAAAAAGTGAATATCACGAAGGCAGCAGGTCCGGACGGCATCCCCGGCCGCGTCCTAAAAGTCTGTGCCGACCAACTGGCCCCAGTATTCACTGACATATTTAACCTGTCCTTAGAACAGGCTGTCATCCCCACCTGCCTGAAGAAGTCCACTATTATCCCTGTACCCAAAAAATCCAAGCCTGCTTGCCTCAACGACTACCGCCCTGTAGCTCTCACCTCCATAGCCATGAAGTGCTTTGAGAAGCTAGTAAAGGGCTACATCTGCTCCTCCCTCCCTATCAACATGGACCCCCTGCAATTTGCATACCGCCCCAACAGGTCCACGGAGGACGCCATAGCCCATGTGCTGCACACAGCAGCATCACACCTGGACAAGAGGCAGGGGAACTATGTGAGAATGCTATTCATCGACTACAGCTCGGCATTCAATACCATAGTCCCCTCCATACTCATAGCCAAGCTCAGGGACCTGGGCTTGAACTATGACCTCTGCCAGTGGGTCTTGGACTTCCTGACTGGCAGACCCCAGGTGGTGAGAGCAGGCAACTGCACCTCCTCATCCATCACCCTCAACATAGGGGCCCCCCAGGGCTGTGTTCTGAGTCCCCTCCTCTACTCCCTGTACACACACGACTGTGTGGCTCAGCGGAGTAGCAATACAATCATCAAATTTGCTGACGACACAGTGGTGGTGGGCCTGATCTCTGCCAACGACGAGAGGGCCTACCTGGAAGAGGTCAAGGTCCTGGCGGGATGGTGCCAGGAAAACAGCCTCTCCCTGAACGTCAGCAAAACAAAGGAGATGATTGTGGACTTCAGGAGGTCGGGGGTCAAGGACTACAGCCCCCTCAGCATCGACGGGGCACCGGTTGAGAGAGTCAACAGCTTTAAGTACCTCGGAGCCTACATATCCGAGGACTTGACATGGACCACACACATTGACAGTGTTGTGAAGAAGGCACGACAACGCCTCTACTTCCTCAGGCGCCTAAGGAAGTTCCAAGTCAGTCAGAAGATCCTTAAGAACTTCTACTCATGTACAATAGAGAGCATCTTGACCGGCAACATCACCTCCTGGTTTGGGAATAGCACTGCACAAGACCGAAGCAGACTACAAAGAGTGACACGTTCAGCCAAACGCACAATTGGAGGGGGGCTCCCCACCCTCCAGAACATTTACAACAAGCGTTGCAAGGGCAAGGCTAAGAGAATCATTAAAGACTCCAGTCACCCGAACAACTGCCTCTTTGAACTGCTGCGGTCAGGCAAGCGATACCGGAGTCTCAAGGCGAGCACAGAAAGACTCAGAAGAAGCTTCTATCCCCAGGCCATCAGGCTGCTAAACGAACAATGAACACTACACAACAACAACCACCAAACGCACATAGCACACACATCCACACGCACACACTCACTTTAAACAAACACACTGTAGCACCCACTCCACACACTTTATAGCACACACCCACTTTAAACAAACACACTGTAGCACCCACTCCCCACACTTTATATTTATTGATGAAGGATTGCACTACAACTCGTACACCTTACTGTAAATTGTACCTAAATTGTACCTCATCCCATTTCTGCTTTGCACTATATAGTACTGTACATTAGTACACTGCATAGTATTGTATATTATATGGTAACTCAGAACATTGTACATATGTCTATACCGAACACTGTGACCTCATTTTTTTCTTCTAAATTACATGCTATACTATGTTATTTGATACTATCTTGTCTAGCACAGTCTCTGGAGCGTAACAGTAAGAAGCATTTTGTATGAAAGTATTCTGTACTTCTGTATGACAACTATTAAAGAAACTTGAAACTTGAAATGTTAGGATGTGGTTGTTCTTATAGTTCAGCGGTTCTCAAACTACGGGTCCCGACCCAAAGTGGGGTCGCGGGTAGGTGACAGTGACAGCACATTGGCAACAAAAAAGAAAAATAATTAAGAGAGAAACCGACGAGCCCAACTTAGATAGAGTTTTCCACCAGGCACCTCCGCCAAAGTGCATGTGAACGCATTTTATTTAATTTTTTTTATGTTCTGGCAACATATTTTCACTAAATATGCCTCGTTTTATAAATGTGTATACAGAAACAATTCCGTTGCTTTTGTTGATAATATTCATTAATTTCATTGATAACATAGTGCTGTAATTTCATTTTCTAATAAATATGCATGATCAAGTTCAACAACGTGTGCTTTTATTTTGATATTCCTTATTTCCACATTGAAATTACGTGATACATTAAGTGTGGGGTCGCCAAAAAATATCCTAAATAAAATGGGGTTGTGGTATAAAAAAGATTGAGAACCCCTGTATAGTTGCTGTGGCACTCATTCGTGTATACATGATGAAAAGAAGAGGCGAAGAGAGAGCAACCCTGAGTGGAACCGGTGGACGAGTGGAGCTGTGACCCATGGACGTTGGAACTTTAAATCGGTAGGGGGTGCTGGGGGGTCGCCAGATGAAAAAAAATAAATAAATAAAAGATTAATTTATTTTCTTTTTTTTGCGGTCAGGCCACGGAACTTAGAAGCAGGCCAGGCCAGTGTTTCTAGTTGCACCAGCGCAATAGTTAGATAACCTAGGTGGGGAACAACCAGGAGATCACTGCAACTCACACAAGTTGGAGAACTATCTCTCTCTTTCTCTCTCTTGCTCTCACACACACACAAAGGTGATTGGTCCTTACGAAAAACTGCTAATCATTGACACATGCTAGCCTGTAATAATCCCCCCCAGAAAAATTTACTTTGCATTTGATGTATTGCAAATATATGCCATCACACACACTGGCATTTAAAGGGTTAGAATTATAAAATGAATATGTGGTGTTATGATCAGGGCTGAAGTTGAATAAAATATTGTATTTATCAATTACAAAAAAATTCAAATCCATAAAAATCTGTGTTGTTGCTAATCATACATATGCTAGCCTGTTTTTTAACAATAATTTGTGATGCCATCACAAACACTGGCATTTAAAGGGTACAAATAAAAAAAAATGCCTGCACCAGAATGCAGGAAATGAAGTCTTTGTAACAAAACAATTCCTGGTGGGGGACCCCCAGACCCCCTGCTTAAAAAGTGGCCTGACTGGGGCTATATCTCCTGGCCTGAATGATTTCCCCAGTCCGGCCCTGGTTAAAAGCTTCCAATGCTTATTAGTGTGTGTGCGTTTGAACGTTTGCATGTTTCAACCATACATTTCCATTTAAAATGTTTTATTTTTTTACCTTCTATAATAGTGGGGGTCGCGGCTCTCTGACACCGTTTTTTTTGGGTTGCGGCCTGAAAAGTTTGGGAACCCCTGGTCTAGCCTGTACCCCCCAGACATGTTGCTGGCCCCGTCAAAACAGTATCCTATCAGCCTCTCCATGGGCAGGTCGAGGCGTAAAAGTATTTTATACACAAAAACAGCGTCTCGGCTGTTGTGTCTGGGCCGGGCATTGTAAAAACCCCAAAAGAAGTTCTGAGCTTCCAAGTTGTCATCGGAGAACTGTATATTACACGAGAATTGTTCTTTTCCAGTGAGTGACATCAGTGGTTCCGTCAGCGCTCAAGCCAAAGAATGGGCTTTTGGATGCTTTGACTCTAATTTGTCGCTGAATATCATGGGCAAACAGCTGTAAGATTTCGTTTTGGATGTTGTTGGACATCCAGTTGTCTCTCTTTTGGAGCCAATTCTTCAACTCGGGATCAGACTCGGTGTGCACTCTTTCCATCATGAGCTGCCATAACACCCCATCCCTATTTGCATCACCCCTCAGTGGAAGCCCCTGGCGCCCGAGGGGGGGTATAGGGGAACAGACTCAGTTAACTCTTCAACACCTGATGCTGAGGCTGAACCTGTCGTCTCTGTCTCTCTCTGACGTTTATCAGATTTAGTGGGACTGTCACTGGGACCGGCGGGACGTTTAGAAAATAAATCTGATATTTTTCTTTTCTGCGAGTGAGACATTCTGTGCTAGAAAAGTCTGACTACTAGCTAAAATCGACTGACTGCGCAAGCACTGTATCACAGTAGCTCAGTGGTTCGTGGCGCGTGGGAAGAGCGGGAGACGGGAGGTGAATACAATTACTTGTTTCACCTGTCATTCAATCAGTCTGTGACAGTCTGTCATCACTCGAAAATCTACTCGGTTTTACACGTATGATTGTGTACATACAGTAGTGTAATGAATGAATGAAAACTTTATTTAACAGATTGGAGAATGGCTACAATACAGTACGGCTCAATACACACAATATTAAAATGGTGAAGTGCTTTGAGCAGGATAAACTTATAATATACAGTGTTACAGTTATACAGTTACAGTATATACAAATACAAAAAAAAAAACATAAAAAAAAAATTTATATATATATATATATATATATATATATATATAGGCTATATATATTTTTTCTTTTTTCTTTTTTTGCAATAACTGAGGGGGGGGGGGGTGCTGCAGCACCCCCCGCACCCCCCCTTCCAACGTGCCTGACCTATCAGTTAAATCAATAAATAAGAGTCTGGCGTGAGTCATGGAGCTCTCAGTGTTACAAGTTCAACAGTGTAACGACAGCATCCTCCACACCTCTACCAGGCCTGTACGCAAATTGTAACGGGTGTACCTGTTCTTAGTAGGGGTGCACCGATATATCGGTCGGGTATCGGTATCGGCCGATAAGTGCCTTGTTGACTGCTATCGGCCTATCGGCCGATAAGCTCAAATGTGCCGATAGCAGTCGCCGATAAATAACCATCAATTTTTGTAGTGTCAAAAGGCAAAAAAAAAAAAGTTCACTCGCAACCTACCTGCACAACGCCCGCCGTCCCCCACACACACACACAAGCTACTGCATCAAAGTTACTTTATGATTAACAAGGCATTCGTTTTGTGGCATTAACGTTATATAGTTAGTGTTACACGGACAATAACATCAGCATATTATTATTACCCATAGCAGCAAGGCATTACTCCGAGTCCGTTCATTAGCTACCGGGAGATGCAAGACTAACGTTACTGGTGAAAATGTGATTTGCGTTGGAATACTCCTTTGCCAACTTGCTGTACTTTGCTTGCAGGTCTGCAGCCATTATTGCTGGATTATGAATAGCCCCAACTTTAGCCAAGGTAACGTTATGGCTAAACCTTTAACAATAGTTAACGCTAGCTTTCGGTTAGCTGTTCAATGCTATTAATAACACAACTCCTCGTCAACACCCTCTCTCGGGAAGATGGCATTTAAGAAAGTATCTGCTGTTAAAATGACACAAACATTCGTTTTGTGGCATTAACGTTATATAGTTAGTGTTACACGTTCAATAACAAGCATATTATTTACCCGAAGATAGCAGTAAACAAGGCATTACTCCGTTAGTCCGGTCATAGCTGAGTTCCATTCCGTTGCTCATTCCGTACCAAACTACCCATTCTGCAATCTGTTAATAAAGTTTTCAACCAGACAAATGTATAGAAAGGCTTTGTTTTATTATAACATTTGTTGCAGTAAAATCATTATGTCTCATTTGGTCATGCTGTGGAGCGCTGGTCGGCGGGCCGGGCAGCTAACGTTGTGCTCTCGCAAACAGAACAATGGCGGCATGCCCGAAAGTAGAAAATGAATAAACGCTTGCCGATTGGTGGTAAGGACAGCAGGAGGTGGGTGCTAGCGGTGTGGCGTAATTGGCCGAATCGACTGTCAATCAAAATGGTTCCATTGCATTGGTTGAAAGCTCTGGTTGAGAGAATAGTATCCCGCTGCAGGCCGCCAGAATGGTTCCATTGCATTGGTTGAAAGCTCTGGTTGAGAAAATAGTATCCCTCTGCAGGCCGCCAAACGATACTGGGAGAGAGATAGTGATACCATAAACATATTTCTTGATGTTTCCTTTTTTTAAGTAAGTAAAGAGGCCTACAAATACAAACATACACATACAAATATACAGTAGTTTCATTAAAAAAATAAATAAAATAAAAAAAATTTAAAATAAAATAAAAATAAATTACAAATACTTATATACAAATATACAAATATCGGTATCGGTATCGGTATCGGCCGATAGTGTTAGTTGAACAATCGGTATCGGTGGCCAATTTTCATATCGGTGCATCCCTAGTTCTTAGACCTGCGTTAAAACCTTGTTCTTTTGAAGCTTCTCAAATGACTTCATAACTAAAGAAAACAAAGCTACTGGCCTGAAATCATTTAACATTTTAGGAGTTTACCTTATTCCATATAACTTCACATCTTGTTCCCATCTATATGTAGCCTATTGGCACATACTGTACTGTCCAGAGTAATTACGCTGTACGTTGCAGGCTATACTCTAAAGCATTACTATTTATCAGTACCACCCGCATTTCACTGTATGCTTGTATGCCGTGACAAATACAACTCTTGACTTGACTTGACTTCATAAACTATTATTATTAACCCCTTGAACAAAGTGTGAATTTTTCTTATAATTCTAATCACAACAGTGTGATCTTACACTTCAAAGGGTTCAAAATAGTGGTAACTTATTCAAGATTATACAAGTATGGTGAAAGTATGGTGGAATCAGATTCCTGGTGTGATTCACTTACATAATAAACTAGTGCCATACCCATTTGACCATAGACGTTTGGAGCATGTGCCCGTTTTGAACGGACCAATTGCTTGGCTCCTGGTATTGCTTGGCTCCTGGTATTGCTTGGCTCCTGGTATTGCTTGGCTTCTGGTATTGCTTGGCTCCTGGTATTGCTAGGCTCTTGGTATTGCTTGGTTCCTGGTATTGCTTGGCTTCTGGTATTGCTTGGCTCCTGGTATTGCTTGGCTCTTGGTATTGCTTGGCTCCTGGTATTGCTTGGCTCTTGGTATTGCTTGGCTCTTGGTATTGCTTGGCTCTTGGTATTGCTTGGCTCTTGGTATTGCTTGGCTCTTTGTATTGCTTGGCTCATGGTATTGCTTGGCTCTTGGTATTGCTTGACTCCTGGTATTGCTTGGCTCCTGGTATTGCTTGGCTCCTGGTATTGTTGCTTGGCTCTTGGTATTGCTTGGCTCCTGGTATTGCTTGGCTCCTGGTATTGCCTGGCTCCTGGTATTGCTTGGCTCCTGGTATTGCTGCTTGGCTCTTGGTATTGCTTGGCTCCTGGTATTGCTTGGCTCCTGGTATTGCCTGGCTCCTGTTCAGCCATGACTTAACAGCTCACCTGACATTATCCAGTGTCTCTATCCCATGAACCGAGTGTCTCACTGAAAGCCTCCACTCCTCGCCCTGCCAGCAATCACAATTTATGTCCGCAGTCGGATGGTCTGTGTTTGTGTGACTCTTGACATACAGTACAGTCGTCGTGGTAAACGTCTTGAAATAGGCAACTGTTTAGCACTTGCAGCCCACACCCCCGCCCAACCCCCCAGCCACTCAGCCCCCACCCCACTTGATTAGCTTCTCTAGCTAATGGGGAGTTTCCTGTGTAAAAGAAAACCATCAAATTCAGCAAGAGCATTACCTCAGATAAACAGCAAAGTCACGTCAATCACCTACAGTAACACAACTGGTACAAAAAGACTGGCCTGCCGCCCGCCTACATGAAATTACTATCTTTTGACTCCTGACAGCATCATTTTTATATAATATTTAAAATAATATATAATAATTCACATTTTAACTCAATGACGCCACACTGGGAACGCTGCCAGCGCATTAAACCAATGGAGTCGCTCACCTTGCCCATTTGACATTGAGTATCTATTGTTCAAGATGTGAAAAAGAAAAAAAAATCCATCCATACATCCGTTTTATACCGTGGTGAATATAAGTATGGTTTTAGAGCGGTTTAGGGTAATTCCTGGGAGGCTAGTAATAGGCCGTGACGCATATTATACTTAATCCATTGGCATTTCGTCCCTATACACGCTACAATAAAAAATTCAAATGCATATGATCGGTATATTACAGTATGTTCCATCATGAATGCATGAAAGCAGGGCCGCCTGGGAGAAATGCGAGGCCCTGTGCGAGATTTAACGCGAGGCCCCCCCCCCCCCCCCCCCCAAAAAGGTTAAAAAAAAAATATATATATATATATATATTTTTTTTTATACAGTCAACATATTCTTAAATAATAGCGCTGCCCGAGGCGGGGCATGATACAGTCAACATATAGCAAAAGAGAGAGCGAGAGAGAGCTCCCGTTCTACAGTCAATATACAGTGTACAGAGAGAGAGAGAGAGAGACACATTGGAAAGAAATTGAAATGCTATTTGGCCCTAAACAGAGAGTACACAGTGGCAGAATACCTGAGCACTGTGACTGAAGATCCTTGAGCACAGCCTAGCCATCGAGAAAGGCCGCCATAGGCAGACTGTGTGTGTTAGAAAGAGAGAGAGAGAGAGAGAGAGAACATGTGTGTTTGTCATGTGTGTGTGTGTTAGAGAGAGACTAGAGCATGTATGAGAGATTCAAAAGGACAAAGATCAACACTTAAATCCAAGAGAGAGAGAGAGAGAGAGAGAGAGAGAGAGAGAGAGAGAGAGAGAGACACATTGGAAAGAAATTGAAATGCTATTTGGCCCTAAACAGAGAGTACACAGTGGCAGAATACCTGAGCACTGTGACTGAAGATCCTTGAGCACAGCCTAGCCATCGAGAAAGGCCGCCATAGGCAGACTGTGTGTGTTAGAAAGAGAGAGAGAGAGAGAGAACATGTGTGTTTGTCATGTGTGTGTGTGTTAGAGAGAGACTAGAGCATGTATGAGAGATCCAAAAAGACAAAGATCAACACTTAAATCCAACAAGAAGAGGGTCTATACCAGAGAAACCAAAGCAGCAAGGAGCCAATGGCCGACATCAGCTAAATAGGCTAGCCAGGTACTGTGACACCAGGCCACACACAGCTTTGGCCAACGGCCCAACGCTACCCAAGCTACATAAACGACCATTCACACACAGCACATGTCGTATCTCCAAATGTTGTGAAGTAGCATATGTTTTGCCTGGAAAAAAACATCGTTATTAACAAAACCTTGTTGACTGCTATCGGCCTATCGGCCGATAAGCTCAAATGTGCCGATAGCAGTCGCCGATAAATAACCATCAATTTTTGTAGCGTCAAAAGGCAAAAAAAAAAAAGTTCACTCGCAACCTACCTGCACAACGCCCGCCGTCCCCCACACACACACACAAGCTACTGCATCAAAGTTACTTTATGATTAACAAGGCATTCGTTTTGTGGCATTAACGTTATATAGTTAGTGTTACACGGACAATAACATCAGCATATTATTATTACCCATAGCAGCAAGGCATTACTCCGAGTCCGTTCATTAGCTACCGGGAGATGCAAGACTAACGTTACTGGTGAAAATGTGATTTGCGTTGGAATACTCCTTTGCCAACTTGCTGTACTTTGCTTGCAGGTCTGCAGCCATTATTGCTGGATTATGAATAGCCCCAACTTTAGCCAAGGTAACGTTATGGCTAAACCTTTAACAATAGTTAACGCTAGCTTTCGGTTAGCTGTTCAATGCTATTAATAACACAACTCCTCGTCAACACCCTCTCTCGGGAAGATGGCATTTAAGAAAGTATCTGCTGTTAAAATGACACAAACATTCGTTTTGTGGCATTAACGTTATATAGTTAGTGTTACACGTTCAATAACAAGCATATTATTTACCCGAAGATAGCAGTAAACAAGGCATTACTCCGTTAGTCCGGTCATAGCTGAGTTCCATTCCGTTGCTCATTCCGTACCAAACTACCCATTCTGCAATCTGTTAATAAAGTTTTCAACCAGACAAATGTATAGAAAGGCTTTGTTTTATTATAACATTTGTTGCAGTAAAATCATTATGTCTCATTTGGTCATGCTGTGGAGCGCTGGTCGGCGGGCCGGGCAGCTAACGTTGTGCTCTCGCAAACAGAACAATGGCGGCATGCCCGAAAGTAGAACATGAATAAACGCTTGCCGATTGGTGGTAAGGACAGCAGGAGGTGGGTGCTAGCGGTGTGGCGTAATTGGCCGAATCGACTGTCAATCAAAATGGTTCCATTGCATTGGTTGAAAGCTCTGGTTGAGAGAATAGTATCCCGCTGCAGGCCGCCAGAATGGTTCCATTGCATTGGTTGAAAGCTCTGGTTGAGAAAATAGTATCCCTCTGCAGGCCGCCAGACGATACTGGGAGAGAGATAGTGATACCATAAACATATATCTTGATGTTTCCTTTTTTTAAGTAAGTAAAGAGGCCTACAAATACAAACATACACATACAAATATACAGTAGTTTCATTAAAAAAATAAATAAAATAAAAAAAATTAAAAATAAAATAAAAATAAATTAAAAATACTTATATACAAATATACAAATATCGGTATCGGTATCGGTATCGGCCGATAGTGTTAGTTGAACAATCGGTATCGGTGGCCAATTTTCATATCGGTGCATCCCTAGTTCTTAGACCTGCGTTAAAACCTTGTTCTTTTGAAGCTTCTCAAATGACTTCATAACTAAAGAAAACAAAGCTACTGGCCTGAAATCATTTAACATTTTAGGAGTTTACCTTATTCCATATAACTTCACATCTTGTTCCCATCTATATGTAGCCTATTGGCACATACTGTACTGTCCAGAGTAATTACGCTGTACGTTGCAGGCTATACTCTAAAGCATTACTATTTATCAGTACCACCCGCATTTCACTGTATGCTTGTATGCCGTGACAAATACAACTCTTGACTTGACTTGACTTCATAAACTATTATTATTAACCCCTTGAACAAAGTGTGAATTTTTCTTATAATTCTAATCACAACAGTGTGATCTTACACTTCAAAGGGTTCAAAATAGTGGTAACTTATTCAAGATTATACAAGTATGGTGAAAGTATGGTGGAATCAGATTCCTGGTGTGATTCACTTACATAATAAACTAGTGCCATACCCATTTGACCATAGACGTTTGGAGCATGTGCCCGTTTTGAACGGACCAATTGCTTGGCTCCTGGTATTGCTTGGCTCCTGGTATTGCTTGGCTCCTGGTATTGCTTGGCTTCTGGTATTGCTTGGCTCCTGGTATTGCTAGGCTCTTGGTATTGCTTGGTTCCTGGTATTGCTTGGCTTCTGGTATTGCTTGGCTCCTGGTATTGCTTGGCTCTTGGTATTGCTTGGCTCCTGGTATTGCTTGGCTCTTGGTATTGCTTGGCTCTTGGTATTGCTTGGCTCTTGGTATTGCTTGGCTCTTGGTATTGCTTGGCTCTTTGTATTGCTTGGCTCATGGTATTGCTTGGCTCTTGGTATTGCTTGACTCCTGGTATTGCTTGGCTCCTGGTATTGCTTGGCTCCTGGTATTGTTGCTTGGCTCTTGGTATTGCTTGGCTCCTGGTATTGCTTGGCTCCTGGTATTGCCTGGCTCCTGGTATTGCTTGGCTCCTGGTATTGCTGCTTGGCTCTTGGTATTGCTTGGCTCCTGGTATTGCTTGGCTCCTGGTATTGCCTGGCTCCTGTTCAGCCATGACTTAACAGCTCACCTGACATTATCCAGTGTCTCTATCCCATGAACCGAGTGTCTCACTGAAAGCCTCCACTCCTCGCCCTGCCAGCAATCACAATTTATGTCCGCAGTCGGATGGTCTGTGTTTGTGTGACTCTTGACATACAGTACAGTCGTCGTGGTAAACGTCTTGAAATAGGCAACTGTTTAGCACTTGCAGCCCACACCCCCGCCCAACCCCCCAGCCACTCAGCCCCCACCCCACTTGATTAGCTTCTCTAGCTAATGGGGAGTTTCCTGTGTAAAAGAAAACCATCAAATTCAGCAAGAGCATTACCTCAGATAAACAGCAAAGTCACGTCAATCACCTACAGTAACACAACTGGTACAAAAAGACTGGCCTGCCGCCCGCCTACATGAAATTACTATCTTTTGACTCCTGACAGCATCATTTTTATATAATATTTAAAATAATATATAATAATTCACATTTTAACTCAATGACGCCACACTGGGAACGCTGCCAGCGCATTAAACCAATGGAGTCGCTCACCTTGCCCATTTGACATCGAGTATCTATTGTTCAAGATGTGAAAAAGAAAAAAAAATCCATCCATACATCCGTTTTATACCGTGGTGAATATAAGTATGGTTTTAGAGCGGTTTAGGGTAATTCCTGGGAGGCTAGTAATAGGCCGTGACGCATATTATACTTAATCCATTGGCATTTCGTCCCTATACACGCTACAATAAAAAATTCAAATGCATATGATCGGTATATTACAGTATGTTCCATCATGAATGCATGAAAGCAGGGCCGCCTGGGAGAAATGCGAGGCCCTGTGCGAGATTTAACGCGAGCCCCCCCCCCCCCCCCCCCCAAAAAAGGTTAAAAAAAATATATATATATATATATATATATATATATATATATATATATATATATTTTTTTTTATACAGTCAACATATTCTTAAATAATAGCGCTGCCCGAGGCGGGGCATGATACAGTCAACATATAGCAAAAGAGAGAGCGAGAGAGAGCTCCCGTTCTACAGTCAATATACAGTGTACAGAGAGAGAGAGAGAGAGAGACACATTGGAAAGAAATTGAAATGCTATTTGGCCCTAAACAGAGAGTACACAGTGGCAGAATACCTGAGCACTGTGACTGAAGATCCTTGAGCACAGCCTAGCCATCGAGAAAGGCCGCCATAGGCAGACTGTGTGTGTTAGAAAGAGAGAGAGAGAGAGAGAGAGAACATGTGTGTTTGTCATGTGTGTGTGTGTTAGAGAGAGACTAGAGCATGTATGAGAGATTCAAAAGGACAAAGATCAACACTTAAATCCAAGAGAGAGAGAGAGAGAGAGAGAGAGAGAGAGAGAGAGAGAGAGAGAGAGAGAGAGAGAGAGAGAGAGACACATTGGAAAGAAATTGAAATGCTATTTGGCCCTAAACAGAGAGTACACAGTGGCAGAATACCTGAGCACTGTGACTGAAGATCCTTGAGCACAGCCTAGCCATCGAGAAAGGCCGCCATAGGCAGACTGTGTGTGTTAGAAAGAGAGAGAGAGAGAGAACATGTGTGTTTGTCATGTGTGTGTGTGTTAGAGAGAGACTAGAGCATGTATGAGAGATCCAAAAAGACAAAGATCAACACTTAAATCCAACAAGAAGAGGGTCTATACCAGAGAAACCAAAGCAGCAAGGAGCCAATGGCCGACATCAGCTAAATAGGCTAGCCAGGTACTGTGACACCAGGCCACACACAGCTTTGGCCAACGGCCCAACGCTACCCAAGCTACATAAACGACCATTCACACACAGCACATGTCGTATCTCCAAATGTTGTGAAGTAGCATATGTTTTGCCTGGAAAAAAACATCGTTATTAACAAAACATTCGGGAGGGGAAGGAAGGAAGAGTGGGGTAATGTCATGACATTTTCATTAATCTTACCTGCACAAAAGGAACGCAGGGCGAAAGGCCGCAACACAGGTCTCCACGTTGACGAAAGGCCTCTCGCTGTCGGGACAAATAAGCTATGGCCAGAGCCTTGTCATGGTGCAGGCCCGACTACATCTTCTGTCAAAGATGATGTCGTAGTCAGAGTGCCAGGGCCTGCTATTCTCAAGGCTAACTGATAGCATCAAACGAACGTTCCCAGCTGACCCTAAACAGCTAACTGGCTAACAGTTAGCTCAATCAGGCACCTGGCTGTATGTAGCCGCATAGCTTGCTTCTGCGTTCTGCAAGCTATGCGGCTACATACAGCCAGGTGCTCTCACCAGGCACACACCGTTAGCTACTAGTAGTACTATATTAGCTAGTCGACCAGTTTGGCTCCAGAGAGAGAGAAAGAGTGATAGGTCAGGTCCACGGCGGGAATATAATCATAGGTTGACTCACCATAACGCAGTATCAACGCGGCGCCAATGGTAAAGTTGGAAGGAGACTTTCTTGGCCCACGGTGTAATTTCTTCTTCTTCTTCTTCTTCGAGTACTTTCCGGCAGACTGGACACCTTTCGGCGTATTGCTGCCTAACAGATTTATCTGCTCACAGTCACAAGTTCTCTTCTCCTTCTTTTGAAAAGACATCCACTCGCCTCGCTCCTCTGAATAGCGCTGAATTATCTACCTCGTGTGTCTTCTTCTTCTATTTGGTATTACGGCGGTCGGCGGACGGGCCGGAAACACTATCCTAAAATCTGTAGAGCAGCAAATCCGCAGAAACCGGAAAACTGCAGTCTGCAGAGCCGCAGAGGCAGGAAGTCAGACACATTCTACAAACGTGTCTAATGTGAAATATATAAGCATATAAGCAAAACTAGATTTTAGGTCTGTGATGAAAAAGGGCCTCGCGGGAAGGGGGGACTCGCAAAAAAATAAAAAATAAATAAAAAAAAAATAATTTTTTTTATTTTATTTTTTTTTTTTTTTTGCGAGGCCCCCCTTCCCGCGAGGCCCTGTGCGACCGCACTGCTCGCACACCCCCTGAGGCGGCCCTGCATGAAAGGGTCGGGGTCGTTTCTGATTAATTGATTGTCAATAACGGCATTCGTTAGTACAACAGCATACGCTGATCAGGGCGATGGCTATAAAAACAAGGCACAATCAAGCTGAAATTGACGTGGGGGTCCTGAAAACTATTCAATGTGATTGCGTAAAGCCCTCGGTCCAGGCTACTAGAAAAGTCCACCCGGAGGAATTTCATCGACACACAGCCACATACACAGAGTCTCAAAGGGAGTGCAACATCGGCTGCATACCACCAGGCGGCGGTATTGGACTTTTGCGATCTCAGACTCATTCCCTATGGTTACACAGGCTCCATGGATGGATAACGATTGGAAATAGCGGATAAAATAAACAACGATCAAATAATGTACGTGGTTGGCGTTCAACGATTGGCGGACAAACATATTAAATCGTTGTTGGCAGGGAATGAGTTAATATATATATTGTGGGAGAATCCTCCCGGATCAATGAAGACCGTTGCCTCCGCCGTCGGTGTATGAATGTGTGAGTGAATGGGTAAAATGTGAGAATTGATTTTTTAAAGCGCTTTTATCCAAAGCGCTATATAAATGCACCATTTACCATTTACCATTTTGTAATTTCTCATTGAAAAGTCAAAACTCATGGGAGATTAGCATTTAGAGGCGTTTTTCATTTTAATTTAAACATTTTTAGAATTCTCTAGGGGGTGCTTGGACCCCCCTAGAGGGAGCTGAGCCCCCCTAAAGAAACTCTGGAGCCGGCCCTGCTTATGGCTATAGGACAATCCAATAAATACTATTGCAGCTCCATTCTAAACCTTGAAGTCAGTCAGGGCCCTATTCCCCATATCTGGTTCAACTAAGTCGATCAAAAGTCCCATTATCCAGATTCAATTAACCCGATGTTTCTCAAACGCTGATTCAGTCTTGTTAATTAGAACCAGACTTGATACTCAGGATAATTGCGCGCGGCCGCCTCACCTGAAAAGACAGCAGGTGTCGATCGCGGAAATCCTGATTTTCTAACGCCATTGATTGATTGATTGATTGATTGATTTAAAACTTTATTAACAGATTGCAGAATGGGTACAATATAGTAAATAGCCTCGCCGACAAGTTAAATGCATAATCTATAGGCTAATTTTAAATCCCTCAAAGTAATTACCCCAATCAATCAGATTATATTTCTTTAAATGTGCCTGCTGGCAGTAGGCTTAATGGAATGAATAATCGAATGAGATCTATTGCCAACGAAATAATTAGTTCAACTCTTTCAGAATAAGTAGATATACAAACAAGCCCAAAGAGTATCTAATTGATACGAATTAATAGATACTTATGAGGATATCTGTACTGTATGTGCTCGGCTTAGGTATCATGTACTTTATATATAAATACATGGTTCCCAAAGTTTCAAGGCGCGACCCAAAATAACGTGTCAGAGAGACTTGGAGGGAGGCTATACAGTTTCACTATTAATCAGGTTTTAATCTGTTTCGGACATCATCCATACATGCATTGAATTGATTAACCTATACGTGACACATGTTCATCATCAGATAACAGTGCTTGAACAGATAAATGCATTTACTCAAATGCATTAATGTCAACGGCTCATTCAATTTCTCAAATCCGTCAAATCTCATCAGACATTTTAATCCCAGTTACAATATCACAATAATGTGTGAGTGACAGTGATACAATTCAACAATCCACAGATTCAGATTCCTCGTAATTCATCCACAGTCCACGCATAGACGCTTCAATTTATGCTTGAATGAAACACAATCCGGGCGCTCCGTTAAGCAAATACATCCACAGCCGAGAATATGAAACTAATCAGAGCCAAACGCCCGATAGGTTTCATTCATTAAAAATATCCCCACGGGATTCACATTTGCAATGCGCCGTTATTAAAAGAACCACATGCAGTGTGTATCGTGACTCCGAGCGCCGTATCCGTATAAATATGACGTGCAAAATTCAGGACAAAGTAAATCTATAGGCTGAATATGATTTATTATCAGCATTTTAGGTATATTATTTTACATTTCAAAAGCCCCCTCTAGAAGAACGAAGCACAAAAACATATTTCAGAATGGTATAAATGCGATCTAGACTGTGAGAATTATTTCAGGAAGCGAGCTGGGATTTCTTTGCGAGGGTGTGGCCATGCAGGTTATCCAGCTAACTGAACTAAACCCTGCTCTGGAGCTGGTTCAAACTTTCTGATCTGTTACCATGGTGATTTAGACCAGGGGTTCCCAAACTTTTCAGGCTGGGACCCAGAAAATAAGGCGTCAGAGAGCCGCGGCCCAATGCACATCGTCAGGCTTTTCTTTTATAATTTTTTTTGCCAGGCGACGATTTTTTAAGCCAAATATCACTTCAATCCTATTAAGTTAGTTCAAGTTAGTTATTCATTTATATGTGCTATTTATGAGAGGGCTAACTTGTTGCAAAATAATAATGATAATAATAATAGCCTCATTAAAATACTATTGTTGCTTCGGTTGTTTTCAGCGTTTTATGTGCATAATCTGTTATTTAGTTTGAAATGTTCGTTGAAATAAGTAGATTTTTCGTTTTTGTTTATTTATTAAGTTAATATAAAACCATATAGTCACATTTTAGAATACAATAGAATAGAATTTTAGAATACAACTAGAAACACTGTCCTGGCCTGCTTCTAAGTTCAGTGACCTAAAAAAAAATCATCTCGCGGCCCTCCCGTGGCTGCTCGCGGCCCACCTTTGGGTCACGACCCCGACTTTGGGAACCACTGATTTAGACAATCCGACGTCAGGGAACGGAAAGTTCTGGCTTAAGTCAAGCTATGCTGAAAATTATCCGGCTAACTCAGTTAGCCAGGTATGAGGAACAGGGCCAGGGACCAGGAGCCTTTTTATTATTATTATTATTATTATTATTATTATTATTATTATTATTATTATTATTATTATTATTATTATTATTATTATTATTATTATTATTATTATTATTATTATTATTATTATTATTATTATTATTATTATTATTATTATTATTATTATTATTATTATTATTATTATTATTATTATTATTATTATTATTATTATTATTATTATTATTATTATTAGTAGTAGTAGTAGTAGTAGTAGTAGTAGTAGTAGTAGTAGTAGTAGTAGTAGTAGTAGTAGTAGTAGTAGTAGTAGTAGTAGTAGTAGTAGTAGTAGTAGTAGTAGTAGTAGTAGTAGTAGTAGTAGTGTTATGGTTTGTAACCAACCCCAATCGCACAACACAAGACAGGTATGAGAGTAAGCCAAAAACAGGGCATTTATTCATTACATAACAAAAGGCGGCACTGTCCCTTTAAGGGAGAACACAAAAACACTGGAGTCAAAGAATATAGGGAAAATGCGGCACTGTGCCTTTAAGAGGCGAGCAGGCTAAGGGGCTTAGGCTAAGGGACAGGGCCAGGGCAAAAAGTCAAGGACCAAGGGCACTGGAGAGGGGGAACAGGGACAGAGGCCCGGGGAGGCGGGCTGGGGACAGGGACAGAGAAACAGGGTTAAGGCCTTGGACAGGGCGAGGGCCAGAGCTGCTTACAGGGATGGCAGGGTTCCGACGGCGGAGGCCTGGCACGGAGATCCTCCTCGGAAGCTGCAGACGGGCAGCGCAGAACACCGGGGTCCCAGAGGACCGGGGCGAAGAGACGCATCCTCCCGTGGAATAGGAAGCGATGCGCGCCGGATTGACGTCTGGAGTGGGAGCGCGCCAGCTTGACGTCTGGTCTGGAGTGGGAGCGCGCCGGCTTGACGTCTGGAGTGGGAACACCACTCCAGGCCTGGCACGGAGATCCCCCCTCGGATGCTGCAGATGGGCAGCGCGGAACACCGGGGTCCCAGGGGACCGGGGCGAAGAGACGCATCCTCCCGTGGAATAGGAAGCGATGCGCACCGGCTTGACGTCTGGAGTGGGAGCGCGCCGGCTTGACGTCTGGAGTGGGAACACTGGAAAACCTCCCGTAGAGGATTAGAGAGCGCAGACGGTGTCCCACTCCAGGCAAACGGCGACAGGTGGTGATGGCTGGCACGTCGTCTCACGCCGGAGACGCGGCAGGTGATGGTAACGTCCAGGACTCCATGAACACTGAACACAGATAAAGATACAGAGTCCAGAACACAGAACCAGCATACAGAACGACCCGACAAGGACTGGAGGGGAGGTCCAGGTATTTAAAGCCCTCTGGGGCGCTAATCATAACTTATGACAGCTGTGAAAGGTAGTCCAAGGGTGGGGGCTGGTGAAGAGCAGAGGAGAGTAAAACATCGCAAGGGTGGGGGCTGTTGAGGAGAGTAGACAGGGAAAGTCCAAAGGTGGGGGCCAGCGACGGCGCCAGAGAATTGGCCTTGCAGGAGCTTTGGGGGGGCTGAATTGTTTATAGCAGGTGCTAATGAATTTTAATGCAACAAACAAAATAACGGCTAATATAGGCTACATCATTGAAAATGCACGTTACTAAATGTTTAGCGTTATACACCAATGCAAGCACCCAATAACCCAATAAAGCTCGACATTATATCGGGAGTGGTAATCTGACGCTTGTGCGTAAAAGGTCTCTCAGTCAGTATGATTAGAATTTAAAACAACGCTTGAAAGAAAAGTAACCAAAGGAAAGGTGTAATATTTAAGATTTAGTTTCTACAAAGGGTATAGCAACTAAATATATCAGATAATGACAAATCACAAGGACAACAAAAACATAGCCTATGACTACATTTATGACATGCACCATTCATTCACCACGTAACAGCCAATGGGCACGGCGGCCCGTACATTCCAGTGTGTGTGTCTGTGTGTGTGTGTGTGGCCCGACATTAAAATGGGCACAGCCGCCCGACATTAAAATGGGCACAGCCGCCCGTACATTCCAGTGTGTGTGTGGGTGTGTCAACAAAGACTGCATGGTACTCACCACCAGTCACAGGAGAACGATCCGCCTGTTGTTGTGATTTGCAGCGAAGCGATCGATCACTGCATTGACGTCCAGTTCTTTGGTCCTTCTGGAACTGATTGCAAGCAGACCCAAGTTGCCCACCAGGCCTTTTGCCGCGAATGACGGCAGGTATGTGACTGTGAGCCAACGCCGCCACCTGTTCTCCCCCCCGGGCGGCGGCCCCTCCACTCTCATTGTCGTTATCCGAGTCATCTTCGGCCGAAGATGAACCCTCTGCGACTGCGGGCCTCGCCACTGACGTTACCCCGGGCCCGGGGCCTTGTTGTTCATCGTCCAGGTCCTCCTCATTATCTTCCGTGTCTGGCAACACGAACACAATGTCCTCCACGTTCTCGACCACCACGTTGCTGGAATTAGTTGGTGGATCTCCACGACCACCAAGTCCATCAACAACATCATCCACGACCACACTCCCTCGCTTTTTTCCAATAATAATAAAGCGGTCCATTATATAAATGTCACCTATCTGAAGCTTGTTGTAAGTTGTAATAACTGCTGCTACTAAGTAGAGACAGTGCTGCAGCTAGAAACGTCTCGCGCTAGCTAGAGTTAACGTTAAACTTAAAGTGTGCGCATGCAAATGAGTGATGCAATCACGTGCAACGAACCCAACCAATCAAATCACACAACAGGTGCCACAAAGGTGAACGGCAGGTCATCATGGCAGGTCAATATGATTTAATAATTTAGTTTAGTTACATCAGTCAGTCCGATGTCTTCATATATTATATTTTTTATTCCATACATTTATTTATACATTTATTTTATATATAAATTAAATAAAAAACATAACTGTCTGGGAGGGGGGGCTTAGAGGGGGCTAAGCTTTTTTCAGAGGGGGCTTAAGACCCTGCTAGCCCCTCCCCCCCGCCGCCGCTGGTGGGGGCTGGTGAGGTGAGGAGACAGGGAATTAAAGGTCCAGGGAACAGGCGAAACCTCACAAGTAGTAGTAGTAGTAGTAGTAGTAGTAGTAGTAGTAGTAGTAGTAGTAGTAGTAGTAGTAGTAGTAGTAGTAGTAGTAGTAGTAGTAGTAGTAGTAGTAGTAGTAGTAGTAGTAGTAGTAGTATTGTTATCATATTTATTTTTAGTATTATTATTATTATTATTATTATTATTATTATTATTATTATTATTATTATTATTATTATTATTATTATTATTATTATTATTATTATTATTATTATTATTATTATTATTATTATTATTATTATTATTATTATTATTATTATTATTATTATTATTATTATTATTATTATTATTATTATTATTATTATTATTATTATTATTATTATTATTATTATTATTATTATTATTATTATTATTATTATTATTATTATTATTATTATTATTATTATTATTATTATTATTATTATTATTATTATTATTATTATTATTATTATTATTATTATTATTATTATTATTATTATTATTATTATTATTATTATTATTATTATTATTATTATTATTGTTGTATTATTGTATTTATTGTAGTATGTTCTTGATATAGTTACACTGTGTAAGTAGATGAAAGACGAAGAGCAGACACTCTGACTGTTCTCCTGCACAATGGTGTGTTGACCCAGTACAGTCAAATGTTTCAAGTAGAGGAGGTCCGCAGAGGTTTCACCCTCCAGGACTTCATCACTGTCAATATCTGCAAATAATGAACACATGCCTCCCCTTCTTTTAGAGTTATATGTGCAGACGTTTCACCTTCCAGGACTTCATCACTGTCAATATCTGCAAATAATGAACACAGGCCTCCCCTTCTCCCCGTAGAGTTATATGTTCAGTAAGTTAATAAAATAAATTAAGCCTCTAATCTCTGGTATTACTGAGGTACAGTCTGGACTTCCTCCATTGAGAATGGATGGGCGAATAACTGTGTGGAATGAAGTGCTGGGGAGCAGGGGAGTAGTGGGTCTGGCCAGATGGATTGCATTATGAAATCAAGTGAAAGCTCTCAGAACTCGGATGACTAAGGGTGAAGGCTATCACCATGTACTGTACACTGGACATACCGATAGTTGTTGAAAACACAAGCTGATTTGGATAATTTCATCCTCAAGGTTTCCATGGCAAGACAGGAAACATTCCCAGGATACAGTGCTGGGGAGGGTGTGTAATGAAGGGGTTTTCTAAGGCCCTGTGACGGCTGTGACTGATGATCTACAGCCTGCCACGGTGAACTGAGCAGACCCTCTGCAGTCCGTAAATCGTGTTTACTTCATATGAAGGATGAAGTTGCCCTTAAACTTCTCCTGGGAGATGCACGCTCGTCCCACATAAAGCTAGTAAATAGGTAATTGAAGTTGCACTGATGTATTATTACATGACAAGCATACTGATTCAATGCACGATGTCACAATGGGTTTCACTTACAAAGGATACAAGTCAACCCAATACATTTGACCCGTTGGGAAAAATTCCACAACATATAGTAAGAAAACCGCAGGGCGTTTGTCATCAACAGCCGTGGCGCGTAAAATAGCCTTGTTGAAACATATAAAAGGTTGCCCTCGTCATAAATGAGTAAGTATACGACATAGATCACCCTAGATAGGGGAAAGTCACGATTGTTGCCAGCAGTCTCTCTCCAGTGCAACAGTGAGAAAGACTCCGGGGCTCGTTCCTCCATCAGCGGGCTTGGTACCAGCCAAGTCGCCAATGCGTGGCTGGACCAGCACCAGCGCCGCTCCACCATCGTCTCACGCAAAGACAAATGAGCAAAATGTCAAGCTGTCAGCTCCCTGACCTGACGCCGCCAGGCGGGGGCCTCTCTCTCTCTCTCGGCCCGTTGGGTCTATAACATGTTCCGCGCTTTGCCTTTGCCAATTCTTCCTCCCGCGGAATGCTTCTCCCTACTTCCTCTCAGATGAGTGACACGGAGACCCTGGCGAACCCAAAGCGGTGGGGGGGCAAACAAGGAAGAGAGAGATCAAAAGACCACGCGGATAATACATCACAAGGACAAAGAGATGTCCTTTTAAATGCCATCTGATTAGACCACTCTGTTAGGTTCACTGTCCTGGAGGTTTACTATTGACCTCATATGGCATTCATTACCCTTACCTGGTAACAAATGAGAACGCAGACAGACAGCTTTCCATGTAGGCCTAGGAGCACTAGATGTTTATGTTTATGTTTATTTAAAGATCCCATTAGAAGCACCTACACTCAAAAAACTGGGATTGTGGTTAATTAATATTTATTAAATAATTATTAGTAATTTATACATAATAAAAAAGACTATGTACCGTTACCGTATGCAATAAAATTGGGCTGAATTCAACGAATTTGAACAATTTATTAATTGCATTTTACACAATTTTAGTTGAATAAAATTAGCTGTGATACATTGAGTCGAATTTAATAATATTTTATCAGCAATGTCAGAGATGCAGAAAATTGATAGATTTTACTCATTAGGAGGTCTTTGGTTTTAATCACCTGGGCCCTCATTTATCAACGTGACGTACGCACAGATATGTGCTTAACCCGTGCGTACGACCATTTCTAAGCAAAGTGTGGGATTTATCAATTCGAACTTGAACTTGACTTTGTGCTTATGTCTACGCACAGCTCTGAGCATGCTTAGCTGACGCCCAGTGGTAGAATATCGTTACTACGGCATATGCGCTCCTCAGTTCATGCATTAGTTTCAACACGGAAATAAGCTTCCGTGCATTACTTCCAACACTGCCGTGTTCAACTTCTGTATGACCCGTAATTCATTATAGTTCATTGTAAATAGCGACAGTAGTGTAATTATAACGGGCTCATGCGGGAACAAGAGGTTGGCTTGCTTGTTTGGCACAGGGAGCAGAAGCAGAACACCCACCTCCAAACGCCATTAAATATTGTTTCAAATAAAAAGCGACATACTATTATTTTGTGTCATGTTTCCAAATAAGATTGGCCACAACGGAATGCTTTCTACTTCAATTTGTTGATTAGAATAGATTACCTCGCTCCGTTGAAACTTCACTGAGCTCAGCACACAGACATGATAATAATAATAACAACAACAATAATAATAATAATAGCTTCATTTTACATAGCGCCTTTCAAGAGACCCATGCAAGGTCGCTTTACATAGATGGGGGGGGGGGGAATAACAAAGTAATAAAGATAGTGGACAGACTATGTAAATATGATGATGGGATTCAAGTTCGCGTTTTTATTGATCATAGGCATGCTGTCAGAGTATGGTGTCATAATCAAACATTCTAGAACATTTGTCGTCACAGATCATGTCATAATAGAACATAGGCTACATGGCATGGTCCATCGTGATATTGTGTAGACTGTTATTACTGTACCACCCATTGTGACAACAGCCTTGTGAGCTCCCGCACACAAACATGATGGAATTTAGTTTGTATTGATCACATAGGCAGGCTACATCATACATGGCAGTGAGATTCATTGTTCTTGTATATGCTCTCGTATTATTGTTTATATAGGCTACCCAATACTGACATCAAAATAGATTGTATGCCTCTAGAAATCATATGCAGCAGGTAGAAAATTGACGGAAAATCCGTCGCGATTTGGAATAAAATTGAGGAGAACTTTAATCCCTGGGTATTAATCAAACAAAACGGAAAAAGGCAGTCATATTCCAGCACGGTCTTTATTAGTGTTTGCGCTGCCCAGGCAGCAATGGTTAATAATAGATATCATATCCGACATCACCGTACGTGTACACGTCTGTCAGCCTGTCTCATAACACGCTTCCCTCGGTTTAGTCCATTTTCCACATCTCATGGGGGTGTTCCATTACCGTATATGGTTAATCGGGGCGGTTTTGGTATGCAAATACGTGAAAGTGTGCACGAGCCTTAGCGTAGAAGCAAGGTGATATTTATCATGACAGGTGTGCGTAGGACCTGTGTACGCACGTGTGATAAATCCTGTTTTTTTTTGTGCGTGCACACATTCTAAATTCTGTGCTTACGTGTGGAAATAGAACATTTTCTGAGGAAACTTGATAAATGAGGGCCCTGGCACTTTCACCCAACTAATGGGACTTTATTTTGACACCACGTGGATGATGCAGCCAATCACATGCAAGGATCATGCTATTGCCATTATATCCAAAGACAGCGAGTGTGGTACAGTACATGCACACGGACCCAGGTGAGTAATAATTACGAGTACATTTAATCTGTTGCCTGTTCTCAAGTTAATGCAGTACCACTATGTTTTTATTCATGTAACATGCTGCTAAAAGTATCCTATAAAGTTTTACATTTCAGGAGAAAATGTTTTTTCCGACTGTTGTAGGAGAGTGCATACAATTCCGACTCCCCCTTCACTATCTTATCTTGGTTCGCTAATGCGTCTACATGGCTTGCATGCTTGCTATAGCTAGCCTATACTAGCCAACCAGTTCTTGCTAAAAAGACGCTCGCCTGACATCGTCATGTAACTCGAGAACCGAGGCACGAAATTGGTAGAGTGAGGTTGCATTAGAACGGCAAAAAATAGATCTTTCGAACAGTATTTATATGTTGGGCAAAGAATGCAACCAGAGCCTCTAGACGCTCGCAAAGTGCCGCGACTTGTGTGTGTGTTCAGTGCACGGGCCCGACACGGTAACCCACCTGTTAAGATTAAAACGTGGCAACAGCCAGGCACCATGCTGTTGGCTTGCATGCTAGCTAGCTAGCCTATACTAGCCAACCAGTTCTTGCTAAAAAGACGCTCGCCTGACATCGTCATGTAACTCGAGAACCGAGGCACGGAATTGGTAGAGTGAGGTTGCATTAGAACTGCAAAACATAGATCTTTCGAACAGTATATATGTTGGGCGAAAAATGCAACTAGAGCCTCTAGACGCTCGCAAAGTGCCGCGACTTGTGTGTGTGTTCAGTGCACGGGCCCGACACGGTAACCCACCTGTTAAGATTAAAACGTGGCAACAGCCAGGCACCATGCTGTCGGCTCGCATGCTAGCTAGCTAGCCTATATTAGCCAACCAGTTCTTGCTAACTAGCGATTGTGCTAGCTAAGCTGTAACGTTATCAGCCACAACACGGTGTCATTTCCCTATTTTCTTTTTGTGAACATGCAAATATTTTTTGTAGAAGTGGCACAATCTTCCATTTACTTGGGTATGTAAATTAATAACTTTTTTCCTTATCTTAGGCTTGGACTATGAGGTGGAACTGCAAATCATTGTATACTACAAGGAGGAATCTACTGAAGCATTACAGACTACAACACGCAACATTCGGTAGTGCACAACCCCAGCCATGTCTACATGACGGTTGTCCTTGCACATTCAAAACACAGGGTGCCCTTCGCACACATTTATCCAGATACCATGCAGCAGGAGAAAGTTCAAGGCCAGGAATTATTAATTTTATGTGTTTAGTTTGCAGTCGCCATTGTCCTACAGTGAAGGACTACTTTCAGCATATTGGAAGGCATCTGAAGAGGCACGAAACTGTCTTTTGTGTATTTAAAGGTTGTGACTTTTGCACAAATATATACAATACATTTCTCAAACACAAAAACAGGCTATTCTTTGAGTGATTTTAAGCAAGACGTGTTTGCAAGTCACCATAATCAGACTGTTGACCATTCTGATGTAGGCCTACCAGAGGCCAGTGATGGTGAGGAGGATGGATTTTGTGTTTTTATTTATTTCATGGTTATACAGTTTTTAGAAATGTACTTGTACCATTTGAGGCTTCAATGTTCCTTTTTGTCTTTCAGCTCCAGGATGAGTTTCAAAGAATCACAATGGTGCACCTTGAATCACAGTTCATTTCCAAGCTGGATGAATACACTCCCAAGCTGTTGGCCCTCTTCCAGTCCAAGGGTGGCGCCGTGGGGATGAGGTTGAAGGCTATCCTACTGTACTTGAGGTATTCTTCAATGACTTTTCTGTTTGCTAATATTTTCAGGGATGTTGTGGTCAAACTGCTGGAATATCATTGCTTATATGAAATATACAGCAGGTATTGTTCGCTTGTCATTCTCTCTACAACAAAGAGTATGAAATAGTTGCAGACCTTTTAAATACACAGTTGGCGGCTGGTTAATGTGGGGCACCTGGTTGGAAAATAGTTTTCTAATTGTATTTGGTTAATTTCTGTTTATTTTTAGATGGACTCTTATTTGACCAGCTTATTGAGAACTCCACTGGTTTGGATTCATAACCAATTGCAAAGTTTTGGTGCTCGGAGTTCTAATAATAATTACTGGACCATGGAAGGTAATTACACACAACACACGTGTGTGCGTGAGGCGACAAAACACAAACTCATTTCATAATTATGTACTCTGAAAATATGTGAATGTCCCCGAGTTTGGTGACTAGTATGGGGGGTTATGGTGTTAAAAGCTGAACTAGTCAATGAACAGTAAGGAAGTAGGTAAAGGCGTCCATAGGCCCACAGTTGATGCAGTTGCTCACATCCTCCACACTGCAAGCCATTCGGGGCTTGGTGATGTACCTTGGGGAATCTATACAGATCAGCTCTTAAAGGAGTATGATGTAAGTTGAAGCACATGTTAAAAGAGAGAAAAGGGTTGGGGGCAACTTTAAGCCTGAGGATGTTTTGTGAATACAGCCATTGGTTTTCTTGTCCAAAGGTTGGAAGGAAGGAATTTGGGAGATGTTCAATTATAGGACCTTCTCCTGTGGCTGTACAGTTTAAAGTGTCTTGCCCTTTCAGGAAGCTGATGGAGATGGTGTGTTGCAGGACCTTGCTGTACAAACAACAAAAATCTACACGATCAAGAAGGAAACATCAGAGGGTCCCGACGACATCGGTATCGTCATAGAGGGCGTGAAAGTTCTGACTGCTCTGGGTAATTTCCCATGGGCTTGCTCCATGCTAGTTGGGTTGGCATATGCAGTGAATCTTGCCTATCCCAAGGAACTAGGGTACACAGAATTAAAGGCCTTTATATTTTTCTAACCTACCTTGAGTGAACCTGTATTATTTATGCCATTTTCTTTGGTTTTCTTCCTCTCTTTGATCTCAGGTACACATTCGAAGTCTTCCAGAAACTCTTCCTGGAGCTGGATTGGACAAGGCTGTCTCCAAAAGTGACCAAGAAAGGTGACCCTTGCAGAGTGAAAGGGAAAAGTCACTTTTAAAAATAACATTGTTTCCTTCAAGTTCTGGTTAAATGTGAGTTTCAGTGATCCGGTTACTGTAAGTAGTTGTTTCATCTCAGATTTGTCCAAATAGCCATACTCATTTGAGCGGAGAGGCTTCATGGTTTTGAATATTGGCACAGAACAATTAGTTTATAATGTGCACCTTGTGTACACTTTACCTTGTGGGGTGAGGCAAGGTCAAGTGTTGGGGCATTTACAATGTTGTGAAACTGTTGTCCATTTCATTTTAAGCACCTGACATTGGTTTTATTCCTCTCTTTGGTCTCAGGTACACATTCGAAGTCTTCCAGAAACTCTTCCTGGAGCTGGATTGGACAAGGCTGTCTCCAAAAGTGACCAACCTCAAGAATAAGCTACTGGCTTAAGAAAGGTCAAGTGTTGGGGTGGGGGTGAGGGGAGGCAAGGTCAAGTGGGGGGTGTGGGGTTATGTTGTGCTTAATTTTTATGTTTAAACTTGCAATAAACTTGCAATAATTTTTTTTGATTTTGCATAAATAAATGTTTACCTGGTATTCTTTTTAATATGCATGGTAATCTGTTGACCCAATTCAAGTAAACCAAGCACTGCAAGAAGACATGATATTGGGTATAGAAATGAAGAAATTATGGGAACAGTGACATTCAGTGTTATTGAAGTCCTATAATGCCAATTAAAACACATTTGCATTATTCATTAGAGCAGGTAAATAAGAATTGCCATGTGTTGTAAATAATGCGGCCCAGGTTTGTCAGGGTTGGCCCGATGGAAATCCCGGACAAGGTCTGGGTCCAGGATCATCTGGCGGGAGATCCAGCTGCACTCCTCCGGGCCGTAGCCCTCCCAGTCGACCAGGTATTGGTAGCCGCGGCGCCGCACGTCCACCAACTCCCGGACTATGTAGGCCGGGTGGTCGTCGATGACCAACGGAGGAAGGGGCTCGGGAGCAGGGGGAGACAGGGGACTGGAGACCACCGGCTTCAGCTGGGAGACATGGAAGGAGGGGTGAATCCGCATATGGGAGGGTAGCTGGAGTCTGACGACAGAGGGATTGATGAGAGACAGGATTTTGTAGGGACCAACGAAACGGGGGGTTAGTTTATGGGAAACGGACTTGAGTGGCAGGTCTCGGGACGAGAGCCATACCATCTGACCTGGTTGATAGTCGGGAGCCGGGGTCCGGTGGCGGTCGGCGAAGCGATGGTTCTGGTCCGTAGAGCGGAGAAGCGCGGCCCTTGTGGGTTGGTAGCCCAAAGAGGACTCAAAGGGGGACTGACCTGTGGCCACCGAAGACAGAGAATTGTGGGCGTATTCAATCCACGGCAGGAAGGTGCTCCAGCCGGAGGGGTCCCGGGCTGTCACACAGCGGAGGGCGGATCCCAGGTCCTGGTTGGCCCGCTCCGACTGGCCGTTGGTCTGCGGGTGGTACCCGGAGGAGAGGCTGACCGTGGCCCCCAGGGCCCGACAGAAAGCCCTCCAGACCTGGGAGACGAATTGAGGGCCCCTGTCGGAGACGATGTCCACCGGGATCCCGTGGAGGCGAAAGACATGGAGTACCATCAGATCCGCGGTCTCTGCAGCAGAGGGGAGTTTGGGAAGAGCAACAAAGTGCACAGCCTTCGAGAAACGGTCAACAATAGTGAGGATGGCTGTGTTACCGTGTGAGAGAGGAAGGCCGGTGACGAAGTCCAGGGCGACGTGCGACCAGGGCCAACCGGGAACAGGGAGCGGACGAAGGAGCCCGGAGGGCGGTTGATGGGAGGCCTTAGCACGAGCACAGACGGTGCATGCCAGGACGAAGGCGCGGGTGTCCTCCTTCATGGAGACCCACCAGAAGTGCCGTTTCAGCAGGGACAGGGTACGGTCGATCCCAGGGTGGCAGGAGAACCGGGAAGCGTGAACCCACTGGAGCACCTGGGAGCGGACAAGGTCAGGGACAAAAAGCCGGTTAGGTGGACCGTTACCTGGGTCCGGCTGGGCACGCTGAGCCTCCCTGACGATGGACTGGATCTCCCAGGTGGCGGCGGCCACCAAGCAGGTGGTGGAGAGGATGGTGTCGGGGTGCGCGGGACCCTCTTCGGGGACAAACTGCCGGGAGAGAGCGTCTGGCTTGGTGTTCTTGGAACCAGGCCTGTAGGTAAGGGTGAAGTTAAACCTGGCGAAGAACAGCGCCCAGCGGGCCTGGCGGTAGTTCAGGCGCTTGGCCGTCTGGACGTAGGCGAGGTTCTTGTGGTCCGTCCAAACCAGGAAGGGGACCTCTGAACCCTCCAGCCGCTGAGCCGTGACGTATGCCTCAAAATGGCCGTATAGTCTGTCTCGCTCCGCAGAGTCGTGTGTGAGAGCGGTAAGCTGAGCAATGATTTCATCCAACGAGTGAGCGAGTTGGTCTACCCGAGCAGTCTGGTCGTCGATAATACTCACGGGCTGTCTCAGAAACTTCCTCTTACGTGATGGATGTGTATCCTCCTCATCTTGGTCGTGGTGTTCTGTGAGAAGTGGGTTTTAAGCACAGCCCAATCGCTGAACACAGGAGAGGAGAATGGAGCGTTTCAAGGGGTTTTAATGGTATTCCCAAGCAGACAAGTATTACATCCAGAAATGTACAACAGGTATGAATGGGGGGATAACGGGCAGGCGCACTCCAGTGCCACTGCAGACGGGAGACACAGGAAATGTACAACAGGTATGAATAGGGGGATAACGGGAGCAGGCACACTCCGGTGCCGCTGCAGACGGGAGACACGGTTTCGTGTTTGAGAGAGGGAGCTGTAAATCCTCGGTAGCTCCAGGGGAGGTCCAGACAGGAACACGCTGGCACGGAGGTCCTGGGCACAAGAGAGGGAAGTTAGTACATGGATGATCACACGGGGATGCCTAGCAGGTCTTCAGACTGAGGCGTCGTACCTAGGTAATGATACTAACACCACAATGCCTTCTGGTCAGCGTCGTCCGGTAGAAGTAGGGTCTTCATCAACGGGGGATGGGATACAGCTGTGAGGAGTGAGGTGCCTGACAGCGTGTGAATCAGGGGGATGAAGTGCAGCTGAGTGACGGGAGGTGAAGGGATGCTGGCCATATAAGGGCGTGAGACTTCCGTGGTGGAAGGGAGGATGAAAAGGAGTGCGTGGTGGATGGAAGGGAGGATGAAGAGGAGTCTGTGGTGGATGGAAGGGAGGATGAAGAGGAGTGCGTGGTGAATGTGAGGGGAAAAGGAGGGGGAGTGAAGTACGCTCGTGCTGTGACTATGACATAAGCATCATTGAGATTAAAAATCTCTTTTTCAAGAGGGATCTGGCCAAGCAAGGCAGCAGAAAGTTTCAACATAAAAAAGAACATCAAAGCCATATCCATTATAAGAATGGAACTGTACATACAGTAGATTTCATTCACGGTTCTTCAGTGCACGCCTGGAGATACTAAATCCAAATTGAACTCTGCCATTTGAAAGAGTTGATTTGGCCCGATGTGCGAGATAGATGTGCGAGTTGGCTATACGCTCCGCGTAACTCAACTCGTTATTATTTTGCGCATATATTGCAGAAATACGGGAACGTTTTGATTATATTTAAAAGGCTTTGCCATTGTTAAACGTAATAAGTGGAACCCCGAAGCTGTAAGCAGAATACAAGTCATATGAACACCCACGATATAAACGCATTGCAATGAGAACAGACAGAGGTTATTTGTTGAGTGTATGTGTATACAAAACCCTTGCAATAAATGTGTCTTAAATGAATGAAAAGCATACATGCTCTGGACACAGAGCATATATCGTGTGGGTGATATCATGACTTGTATTCTGTGTCAAAGCCCAAATCAAAACGTCCCCGTATTTCTGCAATCTATGCGCAAAATAATAACGAGTTGAGTTCTAACAAAGAACGTATTACATGCTGGTAGGCTGATAGAGTAAACTATGATATGAATATGAATATGATATGATATAAAGATATACTGGTCCGTCCGCGAGGATATCGAGGACTCGAGTTGGGGGACCCTGATGTAAACAAGACAAAAGTCTTTCTCTGGTCTGCATCCCCTTAACAATTGTGTGTATTGAGCCGTACTGTATTGTACCCATTCTGCAATCTGTTAAATAAAGTTTTCATTCATTCATTCATTCAGCCATTAAATGCAATTTGAGAATATAGGCTAAAGCGACGGCCTATAGCCTATACATATTATTGAATGTTTTCATAAGCGTAAAGATACAACAGCTAGATTAATGATCAAGTTAGTTTACTGTATGCAGGCTTCGCAGGGCTGTGTGTTATTATATGCACAAGTTATACTGTTGCATAATGTAGGCCAGGGCTATTCAACTGGCGGCCCGCGGGCCAGATCCGGCCCGCGGGATGATTCTGACCGGCCCGCCAAAGATTACACGATAATAATAATTTTTTTTTTTTTTTTTTTTTTTTTTTTTTTTTCATGTCAACACGCACAATTGAGCCAAAAGTCACTCAATTAATGACAGATTTCATTGATAAATTGAGGGAAAACTTTGCAAGTCGATTTGATGAATTTGACATGTCCAGAGAATTGATGCATTTTGTGAGCAACCCATTTGCCAATGTAGCTGCTATTTCCACAAAAGGACAAGAGTTCCTTGCATCACTTCACATTGATGAAGGTCTCCTGCAACTTGAAATAATTGACATGCACGCATCATCTGCTCTGAAGCAGGCACTTGAGAATGAATCCACCACAAAATTTTGGATAAAGTGTATTCATGTCAAGACATTCCCCAAAATAAAAACGCTGGCAATATCTGTGCTAACAATGTTTGGCTCAACATACACCTGTGAATCCAGTTTCTCTCACATGAATGCCATTAAAACAAGCAACCGTGCCTCCTTGACAAATGAGCATTTGCATCACTGTTTGCGGGTAGCCCTCACTTCCTATGAACCCTCTTTCTCTGCCATTGCCCAGTCAAAGAAGTGCAATCGCTCTCATTAGATGTGTGTATGTAGGCTAGGCCTGTCTGCCCCCCACCCCGCTGATGTTTGAGAGTTAAGAGTGGACAATAAGTGCTAATAAGATGCTGTGATTTGCTGTTGTTGCACAGACATGAAGCACTTTTTCATAAGCTCAGCTGCACTATAAATGTGTTTTTTTGTTCAAGTGTTGATGTTAGAATGTTCAGATGCACATCATGCACTTGTTTGTTTTTTATTTTATTTTTATATTGAAATGTTGAAGAGGAGATGTTGCAGTTGTTGCACAGTCATAAATGAAGCACTTTTTGCAGGAGATGTTGCAGATGTGGCACATAAATGAAGCACTTTTTTTGAAAAGTATACTACTTTTGCAATGTAGTTAAATAAAAGTTGTGAAAATGTGATTGCGTGTTGTGTCAAGTGTACATATATTCATAGCACGGGGAGGCGCCGTGGCAGTCCGGCCCCTGGCCCCTTGGGTTTCTGACAATGTGGCCCCCTGAACAATTTAGTTGAATAGCCCTGATGTAGGCTATGGGCTGGCTGCTATTATATGTACTTCATATAGGCTGCCTAATACCAAAAACAAAATAGATTGTATCATATGCCTCTACACACATTATATTATACACATCATATTATATCTTGGTTCGGCAGCGCCTCTGTGAACAATCTCTCAGAGTTTGCTCCATCAGTAATCAGTAATGTGAACGGGATTCCACTTGGTCAATGTACAGATAATCTGCGATGCGCATTTTGGCTGATAATGTGCCGGTGGCCGGAGTCTCATTCATATTCACTTAAATGCAGATCATAGTTATCCACTGAAGCCATATGACTCTGACCAGAACGGGCTCATGATGAGCGCACATAATAGGCATTAGAGCGCAGAGTTGTCTGTGAACTTGGCAACTTCATTGGATTTATTTATTCTCTAAAAATATCTATAATCATATGATTAAATATTGTTTAAAATAAAACGCTAAATACTATTATTCTGTGTGTCATGTTTCCAAATAACATTGTTCACAACGGGAAATGCTGTATACGTTCAATTTGTTGGTTGGACCTCGGTGATCAATCTCGCTCTCAGTGAAGTCTCTCAGAGTTCGCTCGGGTTAGTCCACTTTTCCACATTTCATGGGGGTGTTCCATTACCGTATATGGTTAATCGGGGCGGTTCTGGTATGCAAATACTTAAAACAGTGCACGAGCTCAAACGTAGGATCAAAGTCATATTTATCAAGACAGGTGTGCGTAGGACCTGTGTACGCACGTGTGATAAGTTTTTTTTGTGCGTGCACACATTCTAAATTCTGTGCTTACGTATGAAAATAGAATACTTTCTGAGAAAAATTGATAAATGAGGGCCCAGGATTCTAGTGCCCCATGCTGCCTTGACTACACCTTGTCTCACGCCATAGCCTACACGCACAATAACAACACTTCCAACATTCCCATTCTGCACACAATATGCACTACACACGCTTTGCACTCATACACATGGTCAGGGACACATTTCATATCCAGAATTCCAGTTGCACCATACACGTCCCAGAAATGTCCCTCCCTCTTCCAAATAAACACACATTTTGGCTTGAACATGCCTAACCCCTGAGTTGTTCTGGTTCCTTCCGACCCTAACACTGGATACATTTTATTGTTTTAGTTTTTATTTATGTTTAATGTAATATTTTGTATACATACAATGGTTCTATTACTCAAGTTTCTTTCAAGTTTCTTTAATAGTTGTCATACAGAAGTACAGAATACTTTTATACAAAATGCTTCTTACTGTTGCGCTCCAGAGACTGTGCAAGACAAGATAAGTATGAAATAAAATAACATAGTAAAATTAGAAGTAAAAAAAATGAGGTCACAGTGTTCAGTTTAGACATATGTACAATGTTCGATGCAGAATAGACGTAGTTACCATACAATATACAATACTGTGCAGTGTACTAATATACAATACTATATAGTGCAAGGCAGAAATGGAGAAATGGGACGAGGTGCAATTTAGGTACAATTCACAGTAGGTGTACGAGTTGTAGTGCAAATCCTTTATCAATAAATATAAAGTGTAAGTGTGTTTGTGTGATCTAAAGTGTGGAGAGTGGGTGCTGCAGTGTGTTGTTTGTTTGAGTGAGTGTGTGCGTGTGGGTGTGTGTGCTGTGTGCATTTGATGGTTGTTGCATAGTGATTATTGTTCGTTTAGCGATTATTGTTCGTTTAGCAGCCTGATGGCCTGGGGATAGAAGCTTCTTCTGAGTCTTTCTGTGCTCGCCTTAAGACTCCGGTATCGCTTGCCTGACCGCAGCAGTTCAAAGAGGCAGTTGTTCGGGTGGCTCGAGTCCTTAATAATTCTCTTAGCCTTCCCCTTGCACCGCTTGTTGTAAATGTTCTGGAGGGTGGGAAGCCCCCCTCCAATTGTGCGTTCGGCTGAACGTGTCACTCTTTGTAGTCTGCTACGGTCTTGTGCAGTGCTATTCCCAAACCAGGAGGTGATGTTGCCGGTCAGGATGCTCTCTATTGTACATGAGTAGAAGTTCCTAAGGATCTTCTGACTGACTTGGAACTTCCTTAGGCGCCTGAGGAAGTAGAGGCGTTGTCGTGCCTTCTTCACAACACTGTCAATGTGTGTGGTCCATGTCAAGTCCTCGGATATGTGGGCTCCGAGGTACTTGAAAATGTTCACTCTCTCAACCGGTGCCCCGTCGATGCTGAGGGGGCTGTAGTCCTTGACCCCCGACCTCCTGAAGTCCACAATCATCTCTTTTGTTTTGCTGACGTTCAGGGAGAGGCAGTTCTCCTGACACCACTGTGACAGGTTCTCTACCTCTTCCAGGTAGGCCCTTTCGTCGTTGGCAGAGATCAGGCCCACCACTACTGTGTCATCAGCAAATTTGATGATGGTGTTGTTGTTCCGCTGTGCTACGCAGTCATGTGTGTACAGGGAGTAGAGGAGGGGGCTCAGAACACAGCCCTGGGGGGCCCCTATGTTGAGCGTGATGGATGAGGAGGTGCAGTTGCCGGCTCTTACCACCTGGGGTCTGCCCGTCAGGAAGTCCAAGACCCACTGGCAGAGGTCATAGTTCAAGCCCAGGTCCCTGAGCTTGGCTATGAGTTTGGAGGGGACTATGGTATTGAATGCTGAGCTGTAGTCGATGAACAGCATTCTCACATAGTTCCCCTGCCTCTTGTCCAGGTGTGATGCTGCTGTGTGCAGCACATGGGCTATGGCGTCCTCCGTGGACCTGTTGGGGCGATATGCAAATTGCAGAGGGAAGATGATCCTCAGTAATCCACACAAATATTTTGTCTTATCATGGTATCCAAGTGTATTGTCAAAATACAACATTAAAAAGTCAAAAAGCGGTGCGGCTGGGTGGCGCAGCGGTCTAAGCGCTCGTCACCAACGTGTGAGACACCGGTATCGAATCCGGCTGTCAGCGTTGCCTCTGGCTTGGTCCGGCCGTCATACTGACTCAATTGGCAGAGTCAGTGGGAGGGGAGTCAATGGGTGGTAATAAACAGCGACTCCTACAGGTCGGTCAGGGCGCCTGCACAGCAAGGACAGGAGATGTCGAGGGTAGTGTGAGCCTCCCACACGTTACACCTCGCTAATGAGAGTCCATCCTGGCAGGTGAAAAGAAGTGGCTGGCTGACTCTGTATGTATCGGAGGGGACATGCGATAGATTTTTCAACCCTCCCTACGACCGACCAGTGGGGGGCACATGCGAGCAATGATCAGGACAGGGGAGGGGGGAATTGGCACGACTAAATTTGGATGGGAGAAAAACAGAAAAAATAAGGAGAAAAAGTGGATCAAGAAAAAATAAGTCAAAAAGCATTAGCACGAAAGGTCACTTCGAGAATCATATAGATTTCCGCTTGGACATAACCTGTGTAGTATTGCACTGTATCAAATTACTGTGCTCTAACTTGGCAAAAGTACCTAGCATACATTGGAGTCATGATTCCTAAATTATTTGGGCTACTATCTCATGTTTCCAAGCTGATATTCACTCTAAAAACATGTTTTCTTTTAGGCGGAAATTTAATTTTGGACTTTTTTTCAATGGTCTAGCTCTATTTTCTCTGACACAGTAACATCCATTTACATTCTGACACTTCTGCAGCCATCCCACTGCTGTCACCTTTCTTTTGATACCAGGATTATCTATATGGCCTGTGTGATTGGGGAGATAT